>NW_010397217.1:6780-31899 GCF_000710305.1 Buceros rhinoceros silvestris
ATTTTTATATTTGTAAAATGTTAGTCAGTAACTTGTGTTATAACTGAGCCTTATTCACCACTTTTTCCTCCTCTATCCTGTAATAGCTACCTAGTTTAAAATAGTTAACAAGGTGTTAAAAAAGATAACCCACAGAAAAAAAAAGCATATTGCCTTCAGTGATGATGGTCTGCTCCATCAGCACCCAGGAGGTCCCCAAGGGCTTCTCAGGACTCAAGAGGCAGCAGAAGGTACCCCTTAGAGGTAATCCTTACAGAACATAAAACTGGATACTCCGGTCCGGTCTCCTCACTACAGCTGAGCTGGATTTCAGCTCTGCTAGGTCTGTTAAAGGAAAGGAGCTAAAGCAGACATTTTCTATCATGATCCTATGTTGGTCCTATGTTGATGAAACAAATCTTGTGTGCAGCTTGGTATATTTACATTACTGATCTACATTAGAGGCCACCTTCTTAGGTGTGAATTTGCCTATATATTCAGTGTCTGGTGGTACTAAAGCAGTAATGCAGACATGCTCAAGTTTGTTCTGTATTTGTGTTTCACAAGTTTATTTTATTTAGTAGAGCAAGTTACTGCAGAATATGACTTTTTTCTTTTTTTTCCTGCAGTAAAATGTCACATCTATCTATCTATCTATCTGTCTATCTATCTGTCTATCTATCTTAGCAAGGATTCAACATGTGAATCAATTCACCGTTGTAGTAAACCTGTTACAGATCACATTCACACTTTGATTTATACCACTTCCGAGATAGAATGTCTCAATGTCTTCTTCCATCCTAGTCAGGTCAGCAGTAACCTTCTCTGTTCACATAACTTCTCTTTCTTCATCTTCAGAAACGCCTACTGTTCTTAGCGGACTTTATAGAGGGTTTTATATTTTTATGGCAGCTAGTTCAAGTGGCAGGAGTAAGCACCCGTATTTCAGGCTCATTATAGTTTTCTTGGGCACTATTGTCTACAACATTAGATCTAAGCCTAACTCATGATTTATCTTTTGTTCTTTCCATCAGGTAAGGAGTCATCATAGTATCATATGCTAGGCAGCTGAATGAAATTAATGCTGACATGAAAATCTTCTTTCCAAAGCTAAGGGAATTATTTAAGCTTTACTCATCACTGTCTGTGTACTTGGTCTTGGCAAGCGTAAGGGGAAGAAAATGTGTAAGTCTGCAAACAGAAACTTATTTTTACCAGCTTCTTTGGGACTTTAAATCTGGAAATGTCATTTCAAAGACTCTAATATTTTGTTTTTAACTGAAGTTCATAATTAGATATGGGGAGGAAAGTAGTTCTGAATATATAAGTACTTCTTTCCCATGCCAATATTACTGTTTTAATTTGCAGCTGCCATTCTTTAACCAGTATCTTTTAACATGGGTTCCTATTTTTCACATAGTTAAGTATTGCACCTCTTGATGTTTGTAAAACAGACTAATATAAACCAGTGATTTAGCTTTACTACTGGCAACATCTCAGAACATATTTCCCAGGACTCTACTATATCACAGTATACGTTACTTCAGCCGACAGCTTTGGGGTTGTATTTTATTAAAATGCTAAAATACCAGCATTTTCTCTTTTAACTATAAAGTACCTTGAATGTATGTTTAAAAGTGGTCTCTGTAGACAATGTATTCATTGTGGAGAAAAAATACAGTTTAACATTTTCTTGGCATCATTTTCCCAACAGAAGATGGCTTTCATTTAAAAAAAAAACAAACAAACCAAACCACAAACAAAATCCCAAACAAAAATACCTAATAAGAACTAGGACATAACTCTACTTCCATGTGACAATTAATATATTGCCAAGACAGTACAGTTTGCCTAAGACTACTAAAAGTTGTAAAAATCAGCGACTTTTAGTAGTTGCTACTATCCCCCAGGACTGCGGAAGGTTCTGCATAATACTGTAGCATATGAGTTCTCCTCTTCCTGAAGAGTAGACCAGTTTGGACAGGTAATAAAATCACAAGAGAATTTAATTTACTTACGTGCCTAATAAGAAATCTAGAATCCATATACAGTCAATCAAGACAGTGATGCTAAAGACAGATTCTGGTAATGTGTTTCAAAATAGTACCTAAGGAAGCACATCTAGATAAGCATTATGGAAAAAAAATATGCATTATAAAACTGTTTTCACTTCTGAGCAAGATTAATTTTATGCAACCATCACAGTCTCAATTCCCTGTTCTGAAGTTAGCTGTGACAAACCCTTGCCTTCACTGGAAATACCCCACATTTACAACACTGTGAGAACAGGATTCAGACTCTGGCTGTTTACTTCATTGGCAAAGAATCTCCCATCATTGCACGATGCTCTATCTGATTACGTTCAGTAAGTCAGTATGACCATCAGCAGTGATAACTGGTAAGCTAAGATCACTACAACCATTTGCTTTCACATATCTATGAATTGTTACAGATGATTAGTCTGCAAAGAATGCTTGTTGCAGTGAAATTTCAGAAGACAGCAATTTCCCTTTCAATGAGAAAATATAGGATCACAAAGTGGTCTCCACAAAAACACGTTTGGACTACAAAACAAGCTTTGTATGCTTCTTCGATGGTACTCTCCCCACAGAAGAAGTCCTTCCTCCCTTATTTCAGGCCTGCTCATTTTTTGGCATGAAGGCTTCAAGACTGTAAGTGTTCTGGGATGAGGAGCTTTTCATTATACATAATATACATTATACATTTACTCTAAGTGTATCACAAGGGATTTCTGCAGTCCCTGGGTGCTACTAAAACACAAAAACATTTATAATCAGTATAGATGGTAATTTGGCTTTTGCAAATATCTATGTACAAAAACCAGAGGTTTGCCAGAAAATAAGTAGTACAATGGCTGTATGCTGCAAAAAACCCAAAACAAAACAAAAAACCCCCAGTGCTTTGACTAATAATGCTTACCTCTAAATAGCAGGGAACGGAAAAACCGTAAGTTTTTTATCAAAAGACCTTGCATAGTCTTTGACAACTGTATGAGGTCCTTCATTACCACTTTCAAGTGTCTCTGATGTGAGATTACTACTCCCTAGCCTGTAAATTTCCTTATTTTTTTATTTTATAGAAACAGACCTGTTCTGACCACTTCCTGATGTGGTTTAAGGTGTTTTGAAAACATGACACAGGGCAAATGCCTTAGATTGGAGACTTTTAGGATTACACCTGCTTTGAAGCACAAGTCTCTTTAGATGCTCAAGTCTAAAATTAAAATTCTCAAAATTGCCAGTGTAACATACCACCTAAGAGAGAAATATGTAGGTTTTTATAACTAAAATTCTTCAGACGTCTGATAATCAGTTTCTGGGTGTAACCACAACTGTCTTAATGTTTCCTTCTTGATATGATAACCTCCAGGTTCTACCCACAAGATAAATCCTTTGCCTGTAGCACCCAACCCGGTGGGTGATTCTAAAGAATCCCATTTCACCAGTTCCCAACAACAGAGAGGACAATTCCCTTATTTAAAAAGTCAATAATTAGAATTACAATCCAAGGTGTAGAATATGAAAATTTAACTCTTTCCTGCTTGTGAGAATTTAAACATCTCAGTGGTACATCATGCCATTGGCATTCCCATCTGTAGTGCCCTGTGTGAGCACTTTGCTCTCCCTACTGCTGGCCGCCAAGGATGAGCGACACGTTGCATCCTGGCTGTGAGGTGAGGTGCCTAAACTTAGGGTTATGGATACTAAAATGAAGGAAAGTCTTGCTAGAGAGAGTGGCTTCTGAGTCCTGTAGAGGTCTGTGACTTAACAGGGGTTTCTTGTTTTAGCACGCTCATCTTCATATGGTGTATGGAAACTTAAGCTCTGAATTTCATGGAGTTAGCCACACCTCCCTACAGCATTTAAAAATATTGGATGTCTTTATCTCAACAGAAAATAGCAATAAGTAATGGTAGAAACAACAAGCCAAAATAAAACCATTTTGTGTACGTGGACTCTATTTTACCTGAACAAGCTGATCATCATCTCTCTTACCCCATATTGATATAAAGCGATGTAAAATTGATCAGACCTTGTGCATGGTGTACTGTAAACAATGTAGGCATGACAATGTAAAAAATGTTGTGAGTCATGCTGTGACAAAAAACCATACAAGGCACCTCAGCTGCAGAATTTCTCTAAGATGTTAAACAGCAAAGAGAAAGTTTTATAAGTTTTACTTATATTTTTTCACAACATGAACAATTAGATAAAGTCAACTCACATTAAAAAAAAAAAATTCAGAACCAAACCCACAACACAGATGCCAAGCACAAGCAACATGGAAATTGAAGAATCATTGTGCAAGTTTCAGGAACACCCTATGCTCTGCAGGTAGAAGTCTGGTGGATGTGGGGTCATGAGATCAAAATGTTTGTTACAATCACATCAATACTCTATTTTATTCAAAATGCCACCAAGCCATCTTATGGTTTGAAAGGTTGGGGGTCTTGCTTACCATTACTGTCTCTGCACTCAAAAATTATTGCTATAGTGATATCACCATGTGATATTATTTAGTAATTCAGTTATGTGTATTCGTAGTACTCAAGGTTGTCACTATCTAGAAAGGGCTGGACACATAGTATTCTGCTCCTCAGTCTCCCACTGCAGATACAACTTCTCAGTTACAGCATGAATAATTTAAAACTGCTAGCACTGAATTGCAGACTTACTGCACTAGCATTTATTAAAAATATGCTCATTTGGAGCACCAATTGTTCTGCTACCAGGGCACAACCCTTCATAACATCCTTTTAACAGTTTTTTATGAAGATAGAACTCTAATTTTTCCAGTAGCTACAAAGTGCAATGCATGAGTACCTTTCCTCATTTGTTTTTCATTATGTTTCACTACCCAGAGGCAATCATTAGCTAATTTGCTGATTTATGGTTGCAGCTTATGAGCTTTAAACAATGCTAAGCCATTATGGTTTCATTCTTAGTGTTATGAGAGGAAAATAACTGTCCTTTTACTCTAAGCTGCATTTAAAAAGTCCCACAACCTATGCGCTTCTAGCTTCTCTCACATCTAAAATTGTTACTAAATTGCCTTCCTTGCTAGAATTAACCCTAAATGGTGTTTAGGCTGCTGCTTGCAGAGAAGCGGCACTTTTACTTCTTCGCCACCTATCACAGTCTGATGATACAAAATGAGTTTATCATAGGAAGTAGATTGCTTAAGCTCTTGCTTACTCAGTTTTCTAGTGAAATCCACGTTGAAAAGTAAATTGGTTACTGTTGGCTATTTCAGTTGGTTTTTCCTTAGCTGTCTGAGACTTTTTTAGCCTTTATAAAATGTAAGCTGACGGTGCTGAGCTGCATGTCCTCTTTTTAACATTTTCCTTGATGATCTGCATGGATTCAGTAGGGACAGTGAGAACTGAAATCAACCCAAGAACCAGGGTCACAGCTTCAGACAGAATGTACGCTTCTTTGCAACCACTTCTACAAAGCAGAGGAAAAATCTAAAGGCTTAGAGACATGAAAAGTTCCTCTAGAGGTCCAGCCTCCAAAGCTTAATTTAAACCATTGCAAACCCGATCTAAACCCCCATAGGATACTCCTACAATCACGCACACTTCACTGATTAAAGTCTTCATCCCAGCTCTTTCTAGCAGTTGGTACTTGTAACACATTACTGTCATCATTTTAATTTATTCTAGACCACTATTGGAAATGTGGTGGACTGTTTGACATTATTTCAATGACTGAACACCTTCCTGTGCTCCCATATGTATTTTGGAGTATGACTCACTACCTTAAATCCTGTAGGGGGAGCGCAGAACTTTGTTAGGAAGGAACTTTCTTGCTTCAAAGCTAGGTTATTTATTCCCTCCTATGCATATGATTAGATAGTATTTTGGAAGTAAATGTGAAGTTGGTAAAAAGTGTTAGCATGCCTGTTATCTGACTCAGTAGCATACATTCGGATGAGGTTTAGTGCAATGTCGCTCCAGCACTGCTACAGAGTTTCAGATGACTCAAAGCATAGGCAGAATATTCTCTGACTGACTCAAAGTCTCCAGAATTTAAATTCATGCAACTACATGCACATAGGATTTGCAAGTTGAGATAAAAATATTTAGCATTGCAAGTAAGTGCTAAAAGTGAGTCCAGCAATATAGCAGGTAAGTCCCCACTTACCTTTCTCTAGTGCTACTTTATTCTGCCACTCCTGCTGCTGATTGGAATAAGTAACTGGAAAACAGGGAAATGCTAGTGATAGCAAAGTGCTCCTAGAAATAAAAGATGCTAAATTGCACATACATAAAAGAACTGAATAAAATTAATTGTTCAAAGCATTTCAAGGGTTGCTTGCATGCCTGGGTTTTTGTCTGATCACTACTACCAGACCTGTTTAGGAAGGAGGAAGATGTTTGTGACCTTTCCCATCATATCTTGAATCTTACTAAACTAGCTTAGTTATATCCTTAAGATTCTTCCATTTGCGTTTTTGTGTCTGTATTATAGTTCCCTAGAAACATCTGAAGTAGTCCATGCAATAGTTGTGCCACTTTGTTAAAATACACAAATAAAAATGTCACAAAATCCAGTAAGTTTGTGCAAGTTGCCTCCCACACTAGAATCATAAATTCATCTTGAACATTAGTTTGAAGAACAAGGCAAAAAACATTTAATATCGAGACGGTTAGTGTTGGAAGTGGGACAATGACATGCTTGATAAATGAAAATCAGAGAGTGCATATGGAGCTTTCAAAATGCTATAAGAGACCAATAAATTCCACGTGAATGGTCAGAACATAATACAAACATTTGTGACTTTAAGCACACAGATAACAAATATGGTCAAATCATGTGACAAGCAACAATGGATACTTTTCAAACGACACCAATAACCTTTGCAGAGTTGAGAAAAACAATAAGCAAGAAGATTAATCCATTGCACTTTCTTATACCAGAGAAAAATACCTGAAGGTCAACCTACATTATTAAGTCAGTTTTAAGTACGTGATTGATGCTCTTTTTAAAATAAGCCTTTCTTTAGCCAGGCCCAACAAATTGTAAGATAGTGGTTACAGATGGTACCTCAGATTTAGCCCAAGGGAAATCAGTTTTTGATGAAACTAGTATGTTTTGAGAAAGAACTAAATCTATTCAAAATAGACATACCCAAACAGGTTTAAATGAATGGGTAGTCTAAATGGTTGCCTGGTAACATGTTAGAAAGTGAGCATCTCATTCATATTAACATCATAAAGTGCAATCTCACGAAAGGATGTAATTTTAAATTTTGATGGAAGATGGAACTAACGAAAACCAAGAAATATTTCAGGAAAATAATGCAAAATTTATGAAGCTCATTGAACAATTATTTGCTAATAATCCTGGACAAAATACTGTCCTCAGCCCCAAACATATATGTCTGCAGAGGTGTTTCTAACATTAGAAATGTATATCACATGTAATATGAAGATCTATATAATTTCTAAATTTTGAGAAAAATGCAATTTGGGATTTTACTAGTCTTTACTGATGTGAAGAAGATGGAGACGAATATGTACAACTACATAATACATCATAGCTTCAATTTTTTAGTCATATAAGAGCTGGTCCTACAAGACATTGACTGTTAAGAGATCTTTTGCAATGCATCAGGTTGATTCAACCATTCAGCTTCATAGGTTTTTGTGCTAGATATCATCTGTTATGAACAATTCACCAGTCTTGTTCAGATATAAAAATATTTCATAACACATATGCAGAGGGCCAGCCCTGTCCTGAGGTTAAGCTAATGGGACAATGAAGCGAGAATCCACTGGGCATCGCACACTGACAAGGCCTAGACTGACAAGGCAACTATGCAAGAAGACACTACCAAAAACCACGGAGACTGAAAAAGGAGAATCAGACGCAATAATAAAATCACCCCTCTTCAGGCATGATTCTCTAGCATGTGAAGTCCTCTGGCACCCACTGAATTTTTACATGGTATTGAAAGAATCCAGGTCCCTTCAACGTCTATCATTTCTCAGTTTCCTATACTCACAACATCTTCTCCCATGCACTTCTCTCCAATCTCTCCTCCACTCCATTACTTTGGACCTCTGTTCTCTTTATGAGCAACTCTTGTTCCTCAGTAGAAGTATAGCAGGGTTTGTTGCTTTGCTCTCATTCTCTCAGCTGACCTTTGACTCTCTCTCTCTGTGTCGCACATAGGCATGTTATTCCACTGTTCCAAATACTTCTGGTTTTCCTTAGATGTCATTCTTTTATTTCAACATCATCTTTACATTTTCCTCTGAAAATTCAAGTTTGCTGCCTTTGCTTGCTTTCATCCTCTGCTTTCTTTATCCTACTTTTAATGGCCCCTCAAACCTCATTCCCTTCTTGATGCAAGTTTTTCTTCAAGTTCTTCTTGTTGCCCAAGCCTGATTCAGTACACTTAATTCAAATACAGAATAAAAAAGCTGGTACACTGTCTACTCAAGATGTATTCTAGCAATTTCCTTTTAGATGCTAGAAAATTGTACAGTCCGGAGGTTTGTTTTATTCTTGCTGATCCTCTTTCAAAACACTTTCATTATCAGTGAATACGTAATTTGTATGGATGCAAAAACAGTCTGAGATAGTCTTGAAAATGTACGATTCTTGAAATATCTGTTTGCTACAGTTTTAGGAAACAGGATAATTCTCAGGAAAAAACAGTGCTGCCTCGCAAGCCGGAAACAGTCCTGCTCTCAGCATATGTTATTGCTTGCAAGATATAAATACTGCCCTTGTGAAACTGATCTGACACACTGCATCTGTAATTTTTTTTCCATTTGATTACACTGCAGAAAAGTTTATGTAATCTAACGTGATTTGATAATACTGCATAATAAGCCTGTATAGAATACTAAGTGTTTTGGGAGCACGAGTTTCTCATATAAATGACCTTTATTCTTTTGCCAGTAAAATGACTGAGGAACAAACTCCCATTTTTTGTATGCTTTGCTTTTCAACGACTCCCTTAGCAGGCTGTTGTGGCATTGACTGAACTACGAGGAGGCTGAAGTCTGGGGCAAATACTGAAGACTGTGACATCCTCATTTTGAATTCTAACTCTTACTCTTTGTTGAAGATTTCACTCCCCAAGATCCAACCTCAAATTCTCAATCTGCTCTTTAATATTTTGAGCAACATTTTCAATGTTCCCTTCCTTTCATTTGTTTTTGACTTTGTTATATAATTTTAGCTACCAACCTGGCTCTCAAGTACACTGAAAATCCATCTGTTTTACTGATTAAAGATGACTAACTTTTCTATTAGGTTTTTGCTGCTTAATAAGTTTACCTTTGTGTATTTTCATAAGGAAAATGGTGGATTTTGGATCTACCTGTGATGCATTTGGGGGAAAATAGTTTGTAAAATAACTTCAGTGTTGACATTAACCTACATCAATTCTTTCATTTCAGAGCAAGAGAAAATTTTACAGGAATAATCAGATATTAAAGTTAGGATCATTATTAATTCACTACAGTTATCTTTCCTTATTAATAATTTTTACTATAATCAGAGACTTTCAGAACCAGAAAAAGCTTCAACTCAGTTTAGATTTAAGATCTGTGAAAGTTCAGGGGATAGGGAGAGTTGCCTTTATTCAAAGAAAAAACACAATTTAAAATACAGGAATAAAGCAACTTTGGACCCTATGTTTGATGGACAGATTCCTTGAAGAGACTTTTTTTTTTGTTCCTAAGAGACTTTTTAAAATCTGAAGACTAAAATTCATGTCCATATTTGTTGCAAGATGTTTGAAATTTCTTGGCTCTTTTGTATCAAATTTTCAACCAACCATCCTTCCAAAATTAATTCCTTAAGGAGGGGACTTTGATACATATCATTAGCAGTGAGCTTTCACTTACTCTTTCCAGCTCCAACCACTGGTTCACACTTTGTTAGAATGTACATGTCTTGGCCCAGGCTTTGGTTTAATGCATGTTTGCAAAGTGCCTGCTATACATTTGATGATATATAAATAATGTACAATAACTACACTGTTATTGCTATCGGTTTGTATAGTTAGTCACGAGAATGCAATATGAAATGTCTGTTTGTTTTTTTATTCTTTTTCTTCTCACTGTAGGCTCCTTGAAACCAAGAGCTATTTGTAGAATCTCTGACATACCTTTCTGAAAAAGTCTCATCTAGAAAGTTAAATGTGATTTTTAATACCACATTCATTGCAACAGAGATGATACGCTGCCTGCAAACTGCAGCTTGCAGACACAAGTCAGGCATTCAGAAGAGTCTTCTGTATCTTATATTCTTATATTCTATTTCCCAAAGCTTAGATCAAAGACACTTAAAACAAACCGAAAGAGGCACCATCTATAATTTGGAGTAGAAAGCTTCTGGGAGAGAACAGAGAAAGTGAAACACAGATATGAAAAATACAAAACATGGGATAAGACTGTATTTTCTGTCTCAACCACAACATGAAATGGCTTTTTATTAAAGTCAGTAGTACCAAGAATAAATCCAGGCCAAACAGATCAAAAGTATCAGAATCCAGATAGTAGTAAGTTGCATGAATCAACAATATTTATAGGGGATGACACAAACAAAGACTGCCCTTGTATTTTTGCTTCCAGAAATCTACAGTGAAGAAAAGTTGTATGGTAGCGGTAAGTCTGCAGTGAAAAATACCAACCATACAGCTATCAATTTCTGGTTTGCCTTTTAAAAAATTAATTATAGATACAAATTGTTCATTACCCGTATTGTGGTAATTTGCCCAAAGAAGAATATCTGTGAACAGAGACACATTTTAAAAATAGTCATTCATTATACTAATAACTTTTATGTGCCAAGTGTATGACTCACAGAAGTTCCAGGTGTGCAGGAAGCCTCAATGATTAGACAATATCAAGACAATTTGCGAGCAGAGACTGCATTCCCAACAACTTCATGCATAACAACTTCTATCAAAAAAAGCCCATCTTTCTCAAAATGAAAAGTTCAATAGCAATCACACTTCTATAAGAATTTTTTGTGGCTTTGTTAAAGACTACTAGAAGTGTACCTGAACATCCTGTTCATAGACACCAGTATACTCTGATTAAATCTAGTTGAGAACTTCATAGTATCTGAGCTCCCCCAGCTATGTGTTCACTATTAATCTAAACAGGGTGAGAACACAGACCTGAACATATGATGCCATAAGATGGCGTATCTGCATAAAGGTATCAGTTCTTAGCAAAATCTAATTACATCAACATGTAAAATTTAAGTCCTCGTTCCTCTGCACAAATCATATCTCTCTTTTTCTCTCTCTCGAGTCTCAGAACTGTTGAGTTCCATATTCCAGATACTGACTGGACTGAAAAATCTCAAATATCTTTTACTGATCAGAGGCTGGCTAAAAACTGCGGTTACCAGGAAGAACTGAACTTTCTGTAAGAAATTAAAGCTTTGCAGCTTCTAGTATCAACACAAAATTATGTCATGACTTTCATGCAGGGTCTGGTATTGCAGAGAGGATGGAGTGAGCTCCATCATGACGGTATCACGAGCTTCCTTTCCTGCCCTCTTACTACAAAGCAAAATTATTAATTTTTCTGAACATGCACAAATTCTCCATCAGATACAACTAGTTTAAGTGATGTTCATCCCTCATGGAAAGAAGGGCTTATACCTAAAAGAATCAGCCTCATTTAACATGTTCCTGTGAGGTCTCAGTCCCCTTGCTGATGTCATTAAAGACCAGAATATCACTGCAGTTAATTTTTACATACAATGGAAACTCTTTGGATGTTTGTGTATCATATTTGTACACTGCCTAAACAACTTTGGAATCTTAAACACAAATAAATAAAATTATGGCATTTCACAGCTGAAGATGGTTGGAACTCTTTGGTTCTCCAAATCTAAATAAAAATGACTGTGAATAACCTGGTATTGACACCCCATTTCATTTCCAAGCTGCTTATGGGCCTCTGTCAGTTCCTATCTATCCACTTTTAAATGGATCCAATACGTTACTTCAGCCTAGATTAGTACTTCAGTATCTTTACAATATCTATCATCTGTATTATAGTTTAATCAGATATTGTTAGTTTTATACTAAATCACATGAACATTTTATTAGTAAGCAAAGAAATGATGCACATGTGCTGAAACAACATCAATGTGAGGCTGACTCAGTGATCTCCAAGGGATGACTTTATAGCTTCGAGAACTGACAGATTGTTGTGTCATGAAATTCATGCAGGGCACAGTATTGTGGCTGTAAATCACAAGAGCAACTCATAAAGCGCCCAGCACATTTTGGAATAATCTTTACATTCCTGTTGTGTTCAATAAGCCTCTTAGTTGAAGGATTACTCACAATGAGTTTTTTTTTCTCTAGCCTGGTAAAGGATAGCTCCTGTGTCTTTGACAGAACCTTGCTAAAATTTAAACAAGGGTTTTTGTTGGGTATTTCTCTGTATTTGTACCCTTCCAAGGACTATAAAGGACAAGCAACTCTAATCCAAAGAGTCAAGTTGTCTTTTATGATTTGCTTTAGGCTTATTTAAATCTAAACTGCTAATCTAAAATCCTGGAAGCAGTATATCAATTAAAATAAGTAAATCAAGCCATCACAGCTGGATTGTACTAATATTTAGGCAAGCTATTACATTTTCTGCTTTGTCTGACAGAGATACCCTGCTTCAACTAACTGGGTCTATTCAGAAATCAAGTTGAAAGAGCAGGCTGCCCCAGAGTCCTGGGGAAAGTCCTTTCCTGCTCAGCACATACTGAAATGTTACTTTGAAGTTTACAACTTCCATTACAGCCCTAGTCTACACAGGGTAAAAGGTAACTGCACACATTTCAGATTCCCCCTCTCTTGACCTCTAGCTACCTACTAGAGTAAGGATAGCAATAACACACAGGAGCTTCACCCCATTGACCTAACCCCATCCATGAAAAAATACACCTACTTTACATTAATTCCTTGTGGGCTGCATAAGCCCTGAAAATTGTAACTGCTATTGCCAGACGGGAGAGGTTTTTTAAGCCTATTGCTGAGAAGAATTAGATGACATAATATTTTTGACAATATTCTGGGTGGCCCAACCAGACGTATTTCTGGGGACTGAAGCTTCCTTTGGCCCATCCAGCAGTAATTTTCTTGGAACATCTAGTCTTCTACCTAGAAATACAACTGTGCTCACTTTGATCTCCATCTCATTTTTTAGAAGAGACAGTCTGGATTTACAGTGATGCATTCATGGATTTTTGACTTATTACATTGCTTATACTTCTGAACTCTGCTCAGGAGATGGAATACAGACTTGCATGACCATCCACTAACACAAAATACTGACTATTCTTCTCTCCAAAAGCCCAGTATATTTGTCAGTTTAGTTTGGGGTTTTTTTTGGTTTTTTGTTTTTTAATATGCAGTCTTAAGGGCCATGATCATTAGAAAACTTATAGATTATATGTGCAAAACTGTACGCATCCTAAGAATTCTGCTGGTTTTGTTACTTTGGTATTCATTTTCTTTGCCTCTATGTTCTCTCCCTCTCAGCAACACTTAGGTTTTTTTTACAGCATTTTTTATGTTGACTTTCAGAATGTTTTTTACTTTAAAAAAAATGATAAAGCAGTCATAAAATTCTAGTCTGCATCAAGCAGACCTCAAGAAAAAAATAAGCATTAGATTCATAACTCTTTGAACTTAAGAAACGGTGTATATACTTGGATTTTTCATTTTGTTTTCCTAAGAAGGTCAGCAAATCTCAGGACAGTTCAAGAAGACAACCTCCAGTAATAAAAAGTATGGTGTAAAATTAACCAGCACTTCTAGCAAAGCAAAACTATTCTTTACAGAACAAATTTTTATGTCAGCATGCATCATTTTGAGAGGATGGAAAATACATGAATAATAACTAAAGACAATTTCCTCCCCAAAATAATGCTCTAGTTTTATATCATAGCTACTCAACATCTAAGTCATACAAATTGATACCCTCATACTTACCATGGCAACATAGATATACAGCTTTAAAGGAAATGTTCAACAATGTTTTCCCCCAACTAGGGAAGGAAAAACCTCATGTTACTGAAGCTGGAAAGTTTATTTTAACATCTTTCAGCTTACATTAATTACTTCAGCTCTACAGAATATTAAATAGTTTCTCAGACTGCATCCAGTGACCTGTTTGCTTATCCCCAAATATATAAATTCTGATCAAGTATGGATGAGTTGGTATTTTCCAAACAGAGTGGAAGCTTAGTTCTTCATAACAATTCCCTTCCTCCAACACAAACAACAAATGACTGAGCACTCTGTAAACTGCTCAACAGAGGTCCTGAGGAAAGAAAGCAGATCCTTTAGAAGTCTTTTCTTTCAAAATTTAATTTCATCTCAACAATGTCCTCATTCAGTCAGGGACTATCAAAAGAGTATTGCCTCATTGCCACTTTTTAGTCTGCTTTCCTCCTAGGAAATTGATAGACTTGTCAGAGCAGATAGGTAAGAATTTTTTTTAAAAGCTAGAATAATTTTTTTCCCCATAAGTTTTCTACAAACTGAATGGAATATATATATTAAAAAAAAGCTAAGTTATTTATAATTTAAGTTCTGTTTTCAGAAGTAATTTAAGCACTTAAAAGCCTGCTTTGTTTGGAAACTTTGTGTGATTTATGATTATAAATTTCTGGATCCTGAATAAAGAAAAGAAACCAATACTGGAATTAATGACACCCAGGATGGATGTACTTTCTTGTATGATGTATAGGGAAACTTAGATAATTAAAAAATGGTACCCAAGAATGGTATACACAGAGCCATACCCTTTAGTACCCTTTAGCTGTCTTCTTGGATAGAGCGAAAGCAGAGCTTTGCATAAACCTTGATCCTCTCCAAGACTTAGGTGCCATTGGTTGGGTTGCAGGAAGACAAGTCCTGCGCCACTTCTCTGGTGGCGAGCTGTGCCTGTAGAAATTTTCTGTAGAAATTCTGCAAGAGGTCAAGTCCTTTTTTTAAAAATCAATCTAGAAGAGCAGAGTAGAAGTAGTCCTTTCACTCTTCTTTAATCCAGCATTTCATTCATTCAAGATGCAAGACCATTCATCCAAGATGTAAGAAGCTGACTTTCAGTTTTCCCTCTGCCTTAAGGGATTAAAAGCTTCATTTCCAGTGCTCCCTGCTCAAGGGGATACCACAACACTGGTCTGCAACAGATTCTGCAGGAAAACTCTCACTCACCTTCATATTGCACTTGGAATGGAAAAATAAATAGCACATACACCAAAGCACAGATTCAGCCATAGAGTTACTGACTACAGCTGCAACTGATGTATTAACCTCACTTGTAATTATACTCCACTACTACACACAGTAAGACTACACAAATATAAGACAAATCACTTGTATTGGAGATTTTTTTACCTCTTAGAAAATAAACAGTTGAAACCTCAGTGAAATGAATAAAACATAATGAAAAGATTTTTTTTTTCTTCTGTTGCTCTGTGTTGTGTCTAGCACATAGAAGCTGTTTCTGTTGCTTCTTCCAGAATAGCAACTTCTAATGGGTACCTCAAGAGAAATAAGAAGAGCTCCAAATGACTTTTTGGATTTATTCATTTGGGGTGTTTGCATGAAGGGTGGCCTTGCAAGAAAGTGAAACAGCTGTTCAAGGGAAGTGAAAAATGACCAAAGTTGTGGCTTCTAATTTATTTGATAGATGCACTGATACTCAACAATTGCTTTTCAGTGATTGTCCGCTTTTTTCTTTCTTTTCTTTTTCTCCCAGCTACAGTATCTACATTTAAATTTGGCAAAGTTTAACTTGCAACAAAACACAGGTCCCTTCTGCATCTCCCCTACAGCCTGATTTACACAACCTTGATTTGCATTTATTTGATTATAATACTTTTTCTTCGTTTGATTGCTTACCATCTAGTTAACTGATGCAGCTCTGTCAAAATACTTGGAAAACCCAATTTCCAAAATTCAGTTTCAGTTTAAGAGCACTTATTCTTTTATTATTATTCATAATTAAACAAAATTAAAACAACATGGTACGCTTTTACATACCTGAGCACTTTTGGCAACAAAAGCAAACCAAGCCAAACCAAACCTGATACTGAAGCCATTTTTTGCAGACACGCAAACAGGTAATAAAAATGGAATTATCCGTTCTTAAAGTAAGACTGTTTTAAAATAAACAAGCAGACATTTTAATTCTGCATGCCAGTTGTACAGGTAGTGTTTGTCCAAAAAGTAGAATGATTGATAGTCACTGATTGGTAAAACAGAAATAAATATATCTTGAATTTCATTGTCTTCTTTTTTTTTTTCCAAAAAGTATAAACTCTCAGCTGCAGCATGTGTGAGGACTGTTATATGCACGCAAAGTTTTGATAAAGACAAGTGAATGGACTTGTAGAAATCCAGTGTTGAGTACAATGGTACAGCATCAGACTTGAACAATTTACTTTTAAAATATCCAAATGTGCACAGTTCAAATGTATACTTCTCATTTTACGGTTTAGTCCTCAGAAAGAATAATAAATAGTGTTAATGACTTAATTTTTTGAGATTTTAAAAAATAACAAAGAAAGGAAACTTCTTTGTTTTGGTAAAAGCTGTGTGATTCTAATACTGGGAAAAATAAAATATTGAAATACAGTTTTATTGTATTGCACAGGGTAGCACAGGGGTGCACTTGCAAGATTGCCCTCAGGATAATAATGTATTCTTATGATACTAATAAAGAAGAAGTATTTACTTATCTAATGTCAATTAACAAACATTGCAATCTATGATATCAGATGTTGCACTCCACGCATTATTACACTATACCAAGAGCTACAAAACAACAGCAGATAGTCAAAGAGAGGTATTAGCTGTCTGTAAGTAACCGCACTCAGAACAACTGTAGAAGCTATTAAAATGCAGACAACCATAATTTCATCAGGAAAAAACCAGATCTGTAAGGAGAAAGAACATTTTTCATCTCTAGTCTTCTACTTCATTGCCCCACAGCCATTATACTACATCTCCCTCTTCTAGTGATTGCTATGCCGTCTAAGAGCCCTAAAGGTCAAACTCAAGTTATGAAACTGTGTTTCATAACAAGATCAATTTTCTCAACATTTTTTGCTACAGTTTAAAGAAGTATACTTCCGCACCTTTGATAAAATAACTGATGTCGCTGTTTTAAAAAAGAGCGTATCTGAGAACAATATTGACCTATTTATCTGACAAAGTATTCATATGAATTTCCCAGTCACTTTAATACTACCATTGCTAAAGAAGTTAAAGATAGAAAAAGAAACGTGTACTTCATCCAGTTCACCTGATTATACAAGTAAAACTATTCTTTTAAAGATTTGCTAGTATCTTTTTCCTTTCTGTTTTTATTTTCTACATTTACAAATTTTTCCAAAACTGTATTATTAAAAAAGAAAATACGTGGCTTAAATTTTATTTCTTTGATCCTTCACACTTACTCCTCACAGAGTTACTCATGCACATTGCTGGCTGCAGAGGAGCTCTGCACAAAATAAAGCCCTTATTAACAGACATGCTGGTAGAAATGGACCACCTTTTTCTGTGCTGTAACGTATGTGCATATCCATATCAGAATGTAAGCATGTATCTCTATACTTGAACAAAGATTTACTGGGAATCCTAAGGCAGTTGGAGAGTCATAAACCACCCACCTTCCAAAAGCAGTAACAGGGCATTCACGTGCTGCCTCTGGGGAAGCAACTGCTGTCGTGTCTACAGACTCCTGCATCCGAGGCAGTCTGAGCCAGCTTCCTGTATAACAATATACACACAGAGTGCATATAGGCATTCCTCTGTGTATGAAAAACTACGCTCATGTCTATTTTTGAGCCTTCCTTAAAAGCCCAGAAAATACAGGCGTATCGCTGGACAGGTGCTTCTGCACCCAAATACATAAGATAATGCATCTATCACAAACCTTCTTCTTCCTATGGAGTTGCAAATGCACTGAAAATAATGAGGGAGAAAAAGACTACAGGCATATAAGACTTCAGGACATTTATTGTACCAAATACAAATCCTCTTTTCCAATTATCCTGAGTAAGCATTAAGTATGGATAGAGGCAACTGGCTAAAACGGCCAACAGCCAGAGAATGAACAAGAACTGTGCTCTCTAATGTTTGTCTTTGATTTTAAGTGGAGTTTCTATGTATCTCTGCAGTTTCATGCAGAAGTATTTTTTGCAAGACGATAATGTCACAAATGTACTGAAGAGAAGAACATAGATGAACTCTGATGAATGCTTCTTCCAACAGGAAGTATGTTTTAAATACAAGTCCTTAAAATTTCAGTAAAACTGAAATACTATTTTGGAACAATCCACAGAAGTTTTCAGTTAATATAAAATGGTTCCTAAACTGTGCATTTTTCTATATTAATAAAGCTTATGTTTTAGCTACAGTGAAAACACCTAATAAATAAAGATAACATACAAAACAGAAGTACTCTATTAGCTGTACACAAAATCTATTGATATAAAGAGCACCCTGTTTATCTACTATAATAAAAAGTCACTAATCTGAGTTTATCGAAAGGCTACACTGAAAAATATGAGTAAGACTGATATGCTGGAGGCAAGGCTGGTGTGATAATGTTAAGTGCTATGGCATCTTATCACCCAGAGCCCTTCCTGAAACCAGAGCTCAAGGCTTCTGTGATTGCTTGGCACAGCTGAAGTCTCTGCACTTACCACTAGGCAAGAAAGAGCAGCCTGCACTGAGCTTTTCTCATTACCACTGAGATTATATGTGTCTGGCTTCCAAAGGAACTCACCAGTCATGATAAACCTTGCAGTCCAAAATTATTTAACTTTTTAATACCTTGATGGACTAAATCTGGGTAAGAAACTTTGAGAAGTGAAAGAGAAAACCCAAGCCTCCCATCTGAGCTGAATTCATGCTGTAACCAAACTCTCGACAACTCTACATTTAACTTATCCCAAGCCTTTGACAGCAGTTCTCTAAGTTTGTATGAGTCTGTACAAAAAAAAAAAAAGTTTATAAGTCACCTTTGCAACCTGTCATAAAAAAGATAACATGGGTGGTGATACAGCCACATGATAATGTTTAGCCATTAAATGCCTATAGAGTTATTCTGTGCCAGCCAAGACTATTCTCCATCAGATAAATAGTCAAGTGACAAGTTGGGACAGATCCAAGTGACAGTACACAAGTATTTTTGGTAACAGGCTCCTGAACAATCACACCGTTTAATTATCAAATGGTGCATTGCATGATGCAGACAAATTCTGACTCCATGGAGAATACTCCATATATTTTTAATGTAGGATCTTATGAATATAACCGCATACACTATGAATATTTAAGGACTATATGAAGGCTGGATGATCATTTGAGAGATGCCCTTCACTTAGATCTCTATATAACAAATATAAATATTTATCAGGTTGTAGTTGTATTAACTTCATGTACATTACTAAAACATGTACAGCTGCATCAGCGTTTTCTTTTAAAATGTCTAGCATAGAAAATAATTTTGAACTGAAAACTCGATAACTAATGTCAAGAAGAAAATTATTTTTGCCAAGCATGGAGAGGATGACAGAAGAGCTTATCCTCCACAAAATCTTCCTGCAGTATTTATAAGTAGAGTTTTACGTATTTTACAAGTAAAGTTTAGTCCATTGAATAACTATGATTATTATAATCAAATCAAAACAAATCAAGAAAATGGTATAATAAAATCTGTTTTGAAGCACATTGTCAATTTGTGAGAAATTCATAGCACTGATGAGTCTGAAAGCAGTATTCACATTTATTGATGCATTGCTCTCAGGACAGTTCCTTCGGTTTCATGAGGCAAGCCTTATTTATTCAGATTATCATCTATGAGAATAAGACCCAAACTACAGTTTGCACAGGTAAACAAAATTCTCTAGAACTGCAGGATCCCAGACACTGAAGGTTTAATGCTGACTGTGTTTTTTGCTCTTAGAAAAACATGAAAAAGTTGGCACTACTTTAATTCTGTATTTATGTTGCTGGATTTTTTCCACAATAAATATATTTATATTGATAATAGGCCAAATTCTCCAAAGTTTGAATAACTAACAGAAAAAATTACCTTTGTGAGACCATCATTCACAGTATTCTTCTAAAGAACAATAGGATCTTTTAGATAATACAAACATTACCCTATGTATCACTATTAAAGTAAAAATACTATTTGATTTTTCAAGTCACAGCAGATGTAAGCTGAATACAACTTAGCTCTTGTTCTAAGTGTCTTGGGCATAAATAGGTAATCAATCACATTTAATCAATATGCTGTTCAGCCATGCAGATTCCCGTGTCTATAATTCCAGCTTTATTCAAATGTTCTTTAGTCTCAGTAGATTCTTTATTGATTTTTTTCATCCAAAATAGAAATAAATAAGTCATACATTTTTAAATTTGGAAATATCAATTTAGAAAAAAAAAGAAAATAATACTCTTTGACAATCATATCCAATATATTTCACTATTTTAAGGATTGGAACAAGTCTTCTTAGTTGTCTGGGTGTCTCTGACAGAGAATAGCCCACTGCGATTATAGGAAGGGACTTCAAAAGCAGCAGAATCAAGTAGCAATTGCTCACTTTAACATATTTGTTAAAGCACTAACACAGACACAAACATGCTATGAAGAGGAAATGCAGGTATTTAAACACAGTTTCCATCTACATTCAGAACTGGCAGATAAGATGAATTTAAAAGCCTTTCAACTTTCAGTTTAAAATATTAAACAAAACCTCTGCAAGCACGACTTTGGGGATTGCAGTCACATGTAACTGTTGATTCTTCTTTTTAAAATGTTAAAGAGTGACAAAATGCCTCTTACTGTCAAGTCTTTTCAGTGTCTAGGTTGGCACTGAATAAACGTGAGCATAGTTGTTTCAGTTTGTTTGAAAACTATTAGAAAATGTAATTAACCATTGAGCTTAGAATAAACTGTTCGAATATGGCATTTGCCTTCATTTTAAATAGCTCGAAATGAGAGGAAGAACAGCATGACATTAAAAGCACAATCTATCTTATTGTGTGGTTCTTTTCCAGTGACTTTCTAAAAGCATTGCTCTTCACTTATTCCAAAAGATAACAAGAAGCTGTGTTTGGCTGGTTTGATCAGTAAAACGAGAGGCGAGAATGAGTATTTGCATTTAAAATTGCTCTTTAATCTGGCTGTCCTAGACCTAGAAACAATACTGGCTTCTCAGTGTCTTGACAGACTGGCCTATTTCAAGCAAACATATTACATATTTCTTTGTAAATACAAGAAGCTCGTCTAAGTATTCATATTAAGATGAATGGCTTTCAGTGAAAAAGTCCTCTTTCTTATCCAGGAGTAGAAAATGCAAGTGTAAGTAAAATATATAAGCAATGTGTATTTTAGCCCAAAATTTATTCTGTTTTGCTAATTCTTTTCATCTGGGGTAAAGGAATGAGTGCTAAGTCACTTCTAGACTTGCATTAGATCTCTTAGCAAGGCTCACCATAGCTCTTAAAAATGTAAAGAAAAATATTGCTGCACAGCTCATTAATAGCTTCTGATTCAGAAGGCAAAAATGCAGCTCCAAAGCCAAATGCCTTCCAAAACACGATCTGAAAGCAACAGTATTTCTGGCTTATATTTGGGTTAAGCAACCTTCAAATATTTAGCTTTAATCTTGAGTGAAAAAGTCTGGGTGCTCAGAGTAAGATACATTGTACTGAACATTGGCTTTACTGCCTCAGTAGGATGTTCATTCCAGCAGAAGATCTACTTAAGCACTTCTCACTCTTCTGTATAAATCATGAACCTCAGTCAGTCATGTCTATTGTCTGTTTCATAAGTTGCAAACAAGACCTTAGCCTTTAAAGTTTCTTGTTCTTGTTGAGAAAAGACTCCAGAAGTGTCCCCTCAATCTGTTAAGATACCAGTGTTAATCTTCCTTACTGTATTTCGAGCAGATGATAAGAGTAGATGTCCAACCAAACAAATCTTAACCTTTGTTATGAAAAAATGGCACAAAATCAATCTCACCATTGTCCTTGTCAATAAAGGTGATGATGCAGGACTGAAACAATATTTGAACTCATTTTCATTCACCATCTCCTATCCTGGTGCACTGATACAGAAACAGTGTATGAGTTGCAGACGGGTCATCAGCTGCCTAGCAGACAAAAACTAATACCTCAGATCACAACTGTGCAAGGCTCAAGTTTAAAAGTAGCAGTTAAAATGCAGTTCCATTACTGTTCTCTCTACTGAAAACATCTCTGCTGAATGCAATGTGATGAACCTACTTTACAAAATTAGTTTGATAAATCCAAACAGCCATCCTGTCATTCATTCTAACTGAACTGGCAAGCCTGCTGGCATTGCCACCCTCCTTAACATCCACTGCAGGTTCTTCAGCATCCTAAGCGTAACAATATGTCTCAGGGGTAAATGAGTGCTTCTGAGAAGTTGCAGACTGAGTCGTTGCTATCAACTGTTTGTGGCATGTATTGCTGGACACGTAAAGAAGAATTAAGCAATATTTCAAATTCATCTGTGTTGGTGTATCTTTCTAGCAGAAATTAGAACTGTGGAAAATATGCTACTCTCTCTGGGAAACTTAGCAGCCGAAACCCAGCTGCAACACTATCATGTGGGAAATCATCTCTAACTGGCCTTGTTTTATTAACTCTAACCAAAACAATAGCTGTGTGTGGACTAACCCCTTTTATCCAACCACAGTGCCTTAAGAGATGCATGCTGTCTGTGTGACAGAGACACTATCCAATCACCATGTAGCTAGTCGGGTGGACAAGAGTCTATAAATTGAGATGTACTGTAAACAATAAACGAGCACAATTCCTAACCATATTGATATCCATGTTGTGACTCGGACTCCGTCCGTAAAAGGGACCCTGCAACACATCTGTGTACTGTACTTGTAGGAGTAGCAGTGTGGTGTGGCTTTCAGTAAAAAAAATGACAACAGACCCTGAGATCCAGAAGGCTGTTTTGTAATGAAGTTCTGAATCCTTTTCAGCAGATAGGGATATCTTCAGTGTGGCAGTCTTTGTGGATTAGAGGTGTAAAACTATACTTTATAGCGTAATGACAAAGGGCTAAGCTCAGCTTCTTTGGAAGTTCACCATGACCAGGTCAAAGATCTGCTCTGAACTGCACTCTGGTGGACATCTTCAGCAGGCGCACATTCACACTGGTGACAGTGAACAGAGGTTAGTCACTTCGAACAGCACTCTTACTCACCTGGCTACAAACCCAGGATCAGCTCTCTGATCCCAGAAGCTGTTAGTTAAGCTGTTAGAAGCACAGCAGCTGTTAGTTAAGCTCTCCATCCAAATTCACACACAATGAACTGTTTTTAAAGTGATGAAAGTTCACATAGTAACTATTTCTTTGTTTACGCCTGTATCTTCTAATGTCAGTACTTCCTCTTCATGCGGGTAGTCTTCTGCAACTCCTCTGAGATACTATCTACCCTGCACCAAATAAAACCTATATATATCTTTCAAAAGCAAGTAAAGAAAAAAGGGTTGAGGAGTGTCACTCCTCCTTCCCTCTCTAGCCCTCTTCTTTTCTGAAAGTTGTTGCAAATTATTTTCCCTTTGGTTGGGCTTGACATTCAAAATGTGGAACGTGAATATATTCACCACAATGACAAGACTTTGCTTTTCCTGAGAAACCTTTAGACCTTTGCTTTTATGGACTCTTGTACTCAGAATGTTTGGATATTGGATAATTTCAAAAGAGTGATCCAAACTTTTAAATGTTTATCCAAACCAATTTAAACAGTTAGATGTTTCAAGGTCAAACAGTTAATACAATCTCTGATTAGTAGTGTTGAGCAAATATCTAAAATTTTTTTTCAGGAAATGCTGTTTAACATTTAAAAAAAATATTTTGCGGCAACCATTCTATTCTATTTCTTGAGTTCACTTTCAGCTCAACATTCAATTGACTATACTCCATTAGAGCAAAGAAAAATCAAAAATATGGATACTCACAATTAATGACATTGCATTCATGTGCACACTAATCAAACCAATGGTGCTTGCACATAACAGGCAAAAAATTGGAGTGAAGTACTGTAGTCAAAAATGAAAAACATAAACCCATAAAGAAATTGTAATATGCTTGTGGGTTGCCTACAAGCAGAAAATAAGACAAAGTAAATTGGATAAATTATTCATTATAAATTAGTTTTCAATCTCTAGGATTCAGCGTGAAAGAACAACAATTACACATGACATTTGTTGCTGGTCAACAAATAAATCCACTTGCTTTTAGTATCTCTTCAGCCATGTGATCTAGTGGTTTATTTGGAAAGAAAACATATATTCCCCTAAAATATCATTTATGAATGCATATATAGATAATGACAATGAACTTTTCCTTCTACCTGCACATCAACAGAGTTTTAATTATTATTTCAGTCTGTAAGATACTAAGATGATTTAGATTGCACTTAAAAGTCTTTGCAAAATGGCAAGAGATTTTCATTGCAAACTGGTAGATGACAGCAAGTCAGGGGAAGCCTATATATTCCCAGCTGTGGCATACAGTAGATGTTGAAAGTACATAGGGGACGGAAGGATCTCCAAAACAGCTGAATTAGTCCTATAAAGCAATATCCTTCTTGCTACTAAGTAAGCAAAATAGAAATACATATTTGTTTTTTATTGGAGTAATCTATTACAAACTAAAATGACTCCTTTAATTATGTCTATATTTTGTGCTCCTGAGAGTGTAAGCATTTCAAAGCCATGTGGAACTGGCTGAATAGCTTAACCTTGATAATCCAGCTGCCTCAACTTCTGTTTTCCATAAATATAACATCCAGAAAAAGTGTAAGAAATGTTCCTAAAAAATGTTTAATACCCTAGGGCATTTACCAATGCTCTAAATGAAAACAACAACAACAACAAAAACCCACAACAAAAAAAAAAAGATTTACTTAATCCTTAATGCTATATTACAAGGGTTCTCTTTTGAACTTCGTCATTCCCAGATTAGGAAAAGATGCAGCTCTGCACAGAAGGAAGGTCTCATACATTTGGATACTAACAGCTAATACACTATCTACCAAGGAAGGGTATACTTTTTAA
>NW_010397217.1:32021-32604 GCF_000710305.1 Buceros rhinoceros silvestris
TAAAGACACTGTGCTGAGGTATACAATAATGGAGAGCGACTTCCTTCCCCTCCTTTTGTTCAGCTGTTGTTTCAGTTGTGACTCTTGGTGTTAACAGAATGTGTGTCCCTGATTTGAAGCAGTCATGATTTAATATCTACTCTACAAATACAGATGGTTGAGTAAAGCTTTACCAACAAAGATTAATTTCTGTTCCAATTTCCTTCTTCTGTTCCAGGAAGACTATTAATTGAATATAGCTGCATCTTCTCAGTTACAGTGTATCTTCTCAATGGTTCCCCTAACGATAGGATTACAGAATGTTCATCTCACCCTTGGATTTTCCACAGCTGGAAAAAGCCAGACAGAGTATTTGATGATACTTTATCCTCTACTTAGATATTTGTTGTTATGGTGATAGAGAAAATTAATGAGGATAACTTGAAAGCTTTGATATTTACAGCACAATTAATTTTAATACCTCTCAAGAAAAGGTGACAGTAGTGCTCCTTGATAAATATGCATCATTGTATCAGTTTCATGGAAATTACCTGAAATTCTATTTATGTATCTATAATATGAATAAAATATATATATTTATATG
>NW_010397218.1:0-2908 GCF_000710305.1 Buceros rhinoceros silvestris
CGGTTCCACCATGTTGGACCCAGGACAAAATGGAACGATTTAATCTTGTAATGGACGTCACTCTTTCTCCCGCGGTGCACTGAGTTTTTAGATTATTCCTCTGAGCAATTATTGCTTAAGAATGCTGTGTAATTATTTGCTCAGCGTTACAGTGCCTTTATGGGTACATTGTGTAAAATGGTACACTAAAACTTACTCCTTCTCTCACAACTAATTTGTCTGCTTCGATTTACATTTCTTCCAGCTAAATTATTACCATTATTTTTAGGCCAATTATGTCTCCAAAGATGTAATTTCTGGACTTCTCTGTATAACTATAAACTTGAGTTTCCTGTTAAATTGTTAATAGTTGCATCTTCCCTGGGGACTAAACATCTCAGGATCAATCCTGAAAGTTTAGAGAAAGGTCACGTCGAAAAATTTATTTACTCCAGGCCACTGTTGCAAAAAGAAAGCACCTTATTATTATTCAATTAAAATATTTGAATTAGTTCCCTTACTAGCTGAGAATATCTGGTGATGCATAAGACATCAGCTACTATGTTCTGATTTGTGGGCAGGGGCTGAGGACCTACAATGCAGTCAGTCTAATGTATTTGGACTGTTTATGTGTGCGTCATAACGGCAGTAGACTGGATGACCCTGTTGATTTTGGCAGAAATGAGAAAGGGGTGACATGCTGCTGGTGACATGTCAGTTCTGAGGTGACATGCTGCGCCTGATCAGACCACAACCTCCTTGTATGGTTGTCCTCTATGGCCCAGAAGAGCATTGACACCATCCGGAAATGTTTGCACCATGAAAAGCTTTGTCAATTTTATTTGAGTAGAAAGGTAAGTTATAAAATGGGAAGCAGGAAATCTGTCACAGGGAAGGAAGCCCATAGTCCCATGCCAAAGGCATACTCAGGCAGGACCCAAACTGATGGCAACAGTGAGAGGGAAGGCGTGGTAGAAAAGGGTACCTTCGGCATGGCACTAAATACATAATACAAGCACATGGAGAACTACTATGTGAACAAAATACAGAGTAGTTAGAAGGAAGGGGACAAATACAGTCCTGACAACAGGACTGTATTCTGTTGTGATACTAAAACAATGATTTTGTTGGTCAGCAACTTTGATAAATTTAATAAGTTAATGTTTTGAATGTTGAGCTTGTTGTATAACTTTTTTACTTTCTGTAAAAAATAAAATGTGGAGCTTCACTTGGAGGCAGCAATCTTCTGATCACTTTTTCCAGTGCTAGTGTAGAAGGCGTAGGTTTCCACAGCTACAAAGTCATAGTACAGCTGACATTAAGGCTATTGCATATTTTTTCATTCATAGAAAATTTATGTTTCTGTTTCAGGTCATGCAGCAGAGTGATTTTTTGCAATTCCATACTTTGAAGAAAAAAACCTCATAGCAGAGTGAGTGTTTATTACTGCAGTTTTGAGGGTATAAAAAGATCGAATAAACCTTGCTAAGCAAAGCTTGTCAAGAATAGATGAGAGTGCCGTGCTGTGTTATACAAATGATCCATCTGGTTCCGCATTCTGTTTCTGGAGATGGTAGGAAACATGTTTAAAGGCAAGTGAGTGCAAGCCTGGTTATTACCTGTAGTCCATGCCCCTTGTACACTTCCAATATCCACAGTCACCATATTAAGGCTCATAGAAGATACATTTCTTCCTCTTTTACCACTATATCTCCTTAACAGACCTGGGGTCCATGAATTTGCCTTGTCCCTCTTTGAACTGGTGACACTGTCCACCTCCTTGACCATTTCCAGGTTCCAGATACTACCACATGTATAAAACCCAAACAATCTATTTTTTTGTGTGTGTTTAAAACTGATCTCCCAGTTCTACCTGGTGTCCCCTAGTTGGGGTTTGTGCGATTTGGTAACAGTTCTGCATTCACCTTATCTGCTGTCTTTATGATTTTGTAAATCATGATCACATCCTCCCCTTCACCTTCTTGTTTTTCAAAACAACTACTCCTTAGGAGAGTGGGGTAGTTGCTTCCTTTCTTTGATGCCTTTTGCCACCATCCTCAGCACTTTCTGTCTGACTACCACCTTACTAAGTTGCAGAGGCCAGAAGAGTCTATAGTACTCAAGTCAAGACTGTGCCAGGGTTTGGGATAGCAGCAAGATGGATAGAACCATGTGTCCCATTGCTCAGTGCCCTTTGTAATGATACACAACTTTTTGGGGGGTTTCATAACTGTCACTGGACATAGTGTCAAAGCCTTCAGAGACCTTTCAGTAAAGACTTCAAGATCTTGTTCCTGAGTTGTAATTGCCAAATTTGAGTCCAGCATCTTGTGAGCAAGAGCTAGATTATTTTTTCCTCTAGTTAACATCTTAAATTTGTCTTTGCTGAAGCATCTCTGTTACCCTTTTGCTCACCTCTGCAAAGCTTTTCTGGACTATGTTACCATCAGCATGGAATGGGACTGCAGAGAATTCAGGATCTCCCACAGACTGCATCCTGATAGACTGCGGACCTCATGCTGTTCCTCCCATTCTCCATGCCAGCTATTTAAAAGCAAATAATTCTTCAACAAGTTTCATAATCTATTTTTTTAATGAAGTGAACTCTCTTACAATTAGGTCTCTTTTCCAAGTACTGCCTCAGTTTTTGCAGCCTCTTCAATTTGTGGTATTTCTTCTTAAGTGGAGCAAGGATTGAATGCGTTACTTAGCTGTTGATCTCAACAAAGCACAATAAAAAGGGAAAAGCCTTTTTGTTCCTCCCGTGTACTACCCAACTGTATTCTAGCAACTTTTTTTTTTTTTTGTCTCAGTTTTGCACTTTAGAGTATATGTGCCATTTCTTGTCCTTCTTGTCTAGATTGTGACCTCCAGGACTCCTGTTCTTGGCAGGCCCTGGCTGCCCCATGCCCGGGTCTGTGATGTCCGG
>NW_010397218.1:3405-8278 GCF_000710305.1 Buceros rhinoceros silvestris
CAGCCATCCTAGGAGAAGGACAACTCTGACTCCAAACCCGGGCAGATGGAGCTCGTTTAGCCTTGTAAGGCATCCATCTCAGAGAACGATACTCTAACCAAACCCATGACCTGAGGAGTTCGCTGTCACCGTCCAAGCTCACTAGGCCCTGGCAGATGAACCTCAGGTGTAAAGGGTGGGGCCAGTTCCGCGCACGCTGGTGCCTCACCTAAAAAATCCACCGCGCAGGCCTGAAGGGTGCGCTCATCGCTTGCAGTGAGCGTGGGAAAAGCCCTTCCCAGATCTTCATTCGCGAAGCCAAGCCATGATGACATGATGATGATGATGTCCAGATTGTGGGCAAGATCCCACAATCTTGTCTGTGTGATTGTGGTTGTGCTGTTGATTGTGATTTTGCTATTGTTGTAACCATTCTGGCATGTCCTAGATTTGGCTCTACTGAAGTTCTACTGTTTGTGTACACCAGAAAGTATCACTCTGCCAGTCTTTGCATTGTCTACACACCTTGTATTTTTTTGGCTTCCAGGTAATTGACACAACTGCTGAACAGCCTCTGGGCCTGTACTGACAGTGCTGGAAATATTGATTCCCTATAGGCAACTGCCTCTGAAGGTTTGTCACTTATTGCGTTCTTAATTTTGTATGGAAATGTTGGGGTTTGATGCTGGATGGATAAATAATGGTTTTCGTTTTCCTAAAGAGGGTTTAAATGAAACAAGCGCAGAAGAATCTTGCTTTCTTCCCTGACTTTTACAAAATAGATACAGCAAGTAATTTGAAATTTCTGTGGTGCAAAATTCAGAGATACTCTCTGAAGAATCCTTATGGTTTACATGTTTGGAGACTTACAGATAAAATACCATCTTTTAAAAAACTATATGATCAGATGTTTAATTCTCTGTTACGGTTATAAACAATGATATCAAAAGAAAGCTGATCTCTTTGATTTGAGTTGGTCTCTTTCTCTGGATGCTTTCCTTTTCTACTATGTTCCATGGTGTTTTAGAGTTCTTTATTTGCCTCTTACTCTTGCTCCTAGTATGGGAAGACTTTGCTGTTAAATAATAAATTATTGTCTATTTAGCTCTAACGATTTTATACAGTGTTTCACTGTAGAATTTATCCTAATTGTAGCAAACATAGAGTTGCTGATACAGCCTATCCTACATAATTGAATACAGCAATTGTGATTTTTATTTTAAAATATTCTCCATAACAGTTAAAAATGTATGACTCAACAACAGACTGTTTGCTAAAACACTAGTAGTATTCTCCCTCTATTTCAGAACATAGCATGAGATACTTGATTTCCAGTTTTAGTGGAAAATCCATAAATTACCAGAGAAACATATAAGATGTGAGAATTGGGATATGGGAAACATTTTGTGTTTCTAAAAGATGGATATTAAAACTACAAATGATTTTGCTTAATTTACCTTTATCAGAATGTGTTCAGACCAATGACACAAAAGGACTTAGAAGATGTTTCTGTTCATCAGGAAAAAGTCACATCCTCTAGGTGAAACTCTTACATTAGCATGTAGTCTTTGTGTAAGTACTCTGTGTTGCCCGTAGAGGACTTGTCATAGAGGCATTGTCTTCAAGGCATATGAGGAATTGTCTTCATTTCTCCTTGTGGATTGCCAGGCACACAATGACCTCCCCAGTCAGTGCTTTGGCAACATAAAGATTCTTGGCTCTTTGCTTGCTGCTTTGCTTGCTGACCTACAGGTGAGCTGAGTTTTAGCTGAGCAGAAACTTGTTTATTTTGTTACTAAGATAGGGCAGCAACATGCTGTGATAATCTCTTTCTTCACCCGTCTTCAAGAAAGATGATGCTGCATTTCAAAACGTGTTATTCTGGAGAGGAGGGGTCAGGATTGCTCAGCCTGTCTTTTCATGCATCTTTCCACGAGCACCATCAACACCAGCCGTGAAGGAAAAGAGCCAAATATGTGAAAAACTGATTTAACTTCAATTTGATCTCACAAGAGCTAGCAATAGTGAAGGATTTGGCAAAGGCCATTGACTATTTGGGTCTCCTACACAGCAGCAGCCTTCATGGAGGGAATACCTCCAATCTCAATCCAGTCTTCTGAGTTGTATGTTTTCATGAAGTATTGTAGAATTAATCATGAACACATCATGAATCATCTATTTTAAATGCATTCCACAAAAAAGTATTAACAAAACTTAAAGATATATCTGTATGAAACATTGGTTTTCTCAGAACATAATCCCTTCACCACTGGGTTTAATTCCTATCTATTCTGCTAGTGCTCATTAACTCTGCCTACTGCTATTCAAGCAATCAGTTAGATAGATTTCACACAAACATATGCTCTTGGACATTCCATGATATTTCCTTCCTTAATCATAACAATAAACAGAAAAAAACTGATAAAATAACAGTTCTGCAGAGAGTAATGGAAGGGTTTTTCTGACCTACAGTACATAACTGGTCTTGATGTACATGACAGGTAGGTCATGTGTCAGGTACTACTAGGTACAGAATTGTGGTCTTCATAAGCGAAGTATTTTCTTGGTTGGTCAAAATGGAAGGAAGATTTACCAATGAATTTAACATCTCATTCCACCTTCAGAGTCTCGACTTCAGTTCTGCTTCTTATTCTCGGCACAGGCAGCTGACACCAGTGCACCACGGCTTGGCAGTGTTTGTGAGAAAATCACATTGGATTTTAATATCTCTGATCCTTCAGTCATGAGTGAGGTAGCATTTGAATGAATTTGTTCATGACAGTTTTACTGATATCTCTTCATACAGAGCATCATTTCACAGTTGCAAGTGCTCTGACAAACAGGCTATGCTGCCTAAGAGTAACATATCTCAGTCACTACTCAGAATTCATACCTACTGGAACAAGTGCTCTATTTCGAAAATAGCCAGTTTGGCTTTGGTCAGAATCTATGTTTAGTTTATTACCAGTTTCCTCTATTCCCTGAGAATAAATAAATCTTTGGGTATGTGATAATTAAGATTTTTCATCAGTCATATTTATACTCCAGCAAGAGTTGCTTACATTTATGGAGTTTTTGCATAATTTTGTGTATATATTCAAGATATATAAACATACTACATGCACATATGTTCTCATGTATGCACATATGTTAACTGAAGTAAATTCAGCTTTATAAAACATCACACACTATGCAGGTAGAAATTGTGACCTACAGTAGAGAAAATTTATTGAATCTTATAGCTCTGCTTTTTAGGGAGGTCAAGTGCCTGCAGATCCTTTTTCCTCCTGGGATGGATATTCAACACTTCTGAAAACATGGCGCTAAGTTTCTGGCACAGATATCTTTAAAATAACCGTTGATTCTTTTGCAAGTATATGAACATGAGAAAAGTATTTGCCATCAGTAGATTCCAGAAAAAACCCAATCTGTTATGTATTGTCCTCCCATGATTCTGCAGGAACTGTTAATAAACAAACACTAGTCCTTCCAGATCTCTGCTGCTATCATTGACGATGCCGTTGCACAAATGTGTTTTGGTGTGATAAGGAGCTATGCAAACCGAAGACCTTTTTTGAAACAAGACATTTTTCATTTCTCAATATTGTTTCCTTCCATATGCCTCACCCATTTAAAAAAACAACCAAACAATCAACACCCGCCCCCCCAACCCAACCAAAAATGATTAAGATAAACTTATTTAAATGGTGTGTGCATTGTAAGGAAGGAAAAGTTGGAAATACCATCTGAAACTTTCAATCAGCCTGCATTAAAATGATGTCAGTATAAGCATATATTTGAGGACCATTAAAATCTATTGCCTATTTCTGGATTGTATATACAAGGTATACGGCCTTCAACTACATTGTGTTATCCCTTGCTTCAGTGAAAAGGAGATGTTGTGTTTCCTATTAGAAGAATAGTGACAGGGGAAACTCTCTAGTCTCTCATACCTTTACTGATGGTTATAAATCCAAACCAGCTAAGCTAGTTGTAGCATTAAATTTGCAGGGAGGGAGGGTGACATTTGAAAAGGTCATGGAAAACAGATTATTTCAACACACTTTGGAATAAGCTCATTGCCTTGTATGTTTGGGCTCTAATTACAGAGACTTTTGCAATGTTTCCCATAATTCTGTTCTGTGGCTGCCAGACTGGCAAGTGAAGTCAAGATTTCCACCAGAAAACGCACAATGACAGTGTAACCCTGTAGTATGAGGACAGTTGCTTGGATGATGAGGTTCAAGAAACTTTTGGTAGCTAGGGAATGCTCTCTGCATTTTGACTTGTACATGGATGGCAGGTGGTTTTGGCAAAGTTTCATTTTCACCTTCTGCCTCTGATGTTACCCCTCCAGCACACCACCAAAGTAGCTGTGCTTTGGCATTCAGGGTTTTAGTGCTGACTTCTTTTGAAGAAGGCTGACTAAAGATTGTTTCCTGATAGCAGTCTAACTTTTCTGGTTACAAGATGGAAAGTGAAATGTTGCCTATCACTAGAGCGCCTAGTACAGTTTTCTTGGTGGACTTCACTGGCTTAGTTTTGGCTCCAAGGCTCCAAGATCTACTGTTTTCTGCCACCCTTAAGAATAGGTATGTGCATAGGTAGATACCTACATAGGTGTTTAGGTATAGGAATAGATACAGCAACTGCACTGGCTCTTTGATGAAATGCATTTAATAAGAAATTGTACAGGGAGTAATAAAAACTTTCTGGTGACATGAGAGATGTAGTAACCCTTTAACATTTCACACTCTTTTCTGTTTACTTGTTTAATCTATGTTTCACCTTTGATATAAAAAGGCCTAAATCATAGGCCTTGAATTAGAATTGATTTATTGAGTGACCCCCCCCCCCCAAACTACCACTTCACAAGCAAATGTGCTTGACTATT
>NW_010397218.1:8478-14328 GCF_000710305.1 Buceros rhinoceros silvestris
AGTAACTCCTCATACTGTCCCAGATCCTGGCCAGATCCGAGACACAGGCAGGTAGTCACGTAGTCCTGTCTGATAAAGAGTGTCAAAGCAGGACCCCTTTCACAGAGGAAGTTGGAGACCTCACCCACGAGTGGATGCACTGCATAGGAATTCCTGTTTGCTGGGAGGGTTCTCCAAATCCTTCGCTGTGACCGGGGCTCCCCAGCTGATGTGCAGGATAAGGATAATGGTAACGTATGAAAGACAATTGGTGACGTATCTTTCTTAATCACTATAGCTGAACCTCTGTAGTAATGATTAGGTGTGTATAGTTTGCTTGCTCTTTTTACCCTGATTACTTTTTCTTCCCCCTGCTTTGAGCTAAAGTAAAATATGTTTATTTTTGTTTTTAAATTCGTGTCTGTGTCCTCGCTGTTGACCCCCACCTCCCCCCCCCATTTAGCAAAACAACCCTCAAGGAGAGAGACACACAACACAAACAGACACAAAAGCTCTTTGTTTTGAGAGAGGCCTCAGGGGAATGAGGTAACACCAGAGATATCCTGTAGAACTGAGGTACCACAGATAAGTGTTTCCTGATGATTGCTACTGGCAGTGAAGGCAAACGAAGAGTGTACACAGACAAGATTTAAATACGTGAAAGACTGGGAATAATGCTGCTCTGTAGAGCAGGTCTTTTGCTTTTCCAGGTTTGTTGACAATGACTTGCTGCAATAAATGGTTTGTTCTACAGCATGTAGCCTGCTATCAGCTTCATATATTCACAGTGAAACTCCAAGGTCATCTAGAAGCTGAAATAATAATTCAAACATTTATTCTGTGAGATGCTCCTTAAGTGAGCTAACCTGTTTAAGTCAAACAGGGTTTAGTTTTAATGGCTATCTTTCAAGAGTCGCTTTGCAGAGGAAATTTTGAAATTACTTTCTAGGTTACAAATTTCTTCAGGTTTTAGTGGTATCCACGGTTAGACAGAGATGACAGTGTGTCTTAAAGCAGGTAGAATCTGTCAAAACAGAATATTCCTCTGCTTCATCACTGTTTGAAACATATAAAGATGCCTTTGCTGTGCATGTAACAATTATAATATGTTATTTGCTCACTTCTTCGCATTCTTGTCAGCCTTGCTCCCTCAGTTCACATGAAGCAGCAGCAGCTTTGCTAAAGGACTTACATTCTGCAGCTTGGCCTACCCACCGCCTTCTTGGATGTCTTCACTGGCATCGTACTTCACTTTTACCGTATTTCCCTGGACTCCACATATTCTCCATTTACTTTTGGTTCTCTTCTTTTCCCTGGTCCGTTTCTGCTCCTGATGCTCCTTCCATTTTTCTGCCCATCTGTGTCTTCCTGTAGTCTCTGGCTGGTACTTTGTCTTATGCAGTCCCTTTGGCCTGGGTAGGTTCCTGTATCTGCCATGCGTCACAAACATCACCAAACTCCTTAAAATTAACTTCCTCTAAGAAGCTGTTCTTGTTTATTTGCTTCACCTGTGGTCTCACTTCCTTGGTTTGTTTGAGTGTCTCTCCTCCTTTCTTGTTTGATCTTTGTTGTATGCTGAGGTAATGTGTGGCACAGAAAATACATTAATCTGAGTTTCTGAATCATATGCATGTGTCTGAAGGCTGTGGCAGTGCCACGGTGCCTTTTTCTGCCCTTTATCCACCCAGAATACAAAACTGTTACAGCTCAATATTTCACATCAATATTTCAGTCAATATTGCATGCTTTTAATTCTGACAGTTCAGGCTGCTGCCACACGTATTTACAGCACTCTTTTTGTTGTCACCAATGGCTACTTGATTGAAAGATCAGGGAGGAATGTATTGGTCTAAGCCTGGCTCTGATGAAGTTGTTACATAAAATCCATTAACAATTTCTTCCTCCTCACACTTTCTTGCTTGTTTTTCATCACGCAGAGCCAGAACAGTTTGTTGTTCCCATACTGGGACACCAAAGGTGGAGATGGTGGAGGTGCTGAATGGGGCTGGAAGGCTGAAAACTTGAAGCTAGCTTGTTGAAAGGCTTTTTACTGCATCTGTACGATGCTTTTGCTTCTTGATATACACCCTCATCAATTGGTTGTGCTCTTAGAAGCCTACATACCATTGTTTGCCTTAATGATGATAAAGCATACATTTAGATTTCGCTTGCAAAGCTGTAGGGTCTATGTACATGGTATACATTCAGCCAGTATTTAAATCCTTCGAGCCTGACACCCTGGAACTGTTCAGTTTATGGAAACCATCATGCTTTTTGGTTTTAGCATGTAGCTGAGATTAGCTGCTTTTGCTGTATGATTTGTTCCTGTCCTACAGTCTGAATGCATTTATTAATACATAAACATTACTAATACATAAGCATTTTCATGAACTGCTTGCATTCATTGTACATGCACCACATTTGACTTGAAAGCGTTTTCGCCTCAGATGAATCTTTTTCCTGCATGCTGAAGAGAAAAGTGGTAAATCACTGCTGGTTAGAACCTCTGGGAAAAAATACTGTGGAGATGTTCATGAGTGCATTTATGTGTATGGGAGTAAATGATTTTAAGGTGTGATTTATTGCTTAATGCTTTCAAATTTTCTCTTACAGCAGAAAGAGGAAGTAATAGGAAGAAAAGCCATGTGGTGGGAAAAGAACCAGTAGAAGTATGGGTTCCTTTGCATTGTAAAAACAAAAAACTGTATCTTGTGCTAGGGGAGGCAAAAAGTGATTTTGGTGAATATCATGCTATCTGATACTGTATGACCATTATTGTGAACAGTGACTGTGAGAAAAAGACCGCTTACTAACAGCATGGGCTGTTAGTAAGATTGTTTCACAGCTGATGATAAGTAAAATCACACTGTGTTTGCACACTCTAAATTTGCTTAGCATGAAAAGTTTTGGAAAACTTTCAAATCTTAAATAAATGCTGAAATTACTATAAATTCTTCTGGTTATGAATAGCAACAATAAATCTGTTTACTCCTCCTGTCATCCTGTAAATGCAGTTTGAGAGCCCCTTTACTGTTTTAGGAGACCTTTTATGATATGGTGAGGTGAGTACTACCATGTACAAAAAGTGGCAGCATCTCCAGCAGGTTCTTCCTTATGTGAAATGCTTTAAAACGTCTTTTCTTCTGATCTTCACTAATTACACTGCATCATTTGTCACTGCTGAAGTGTCCAACCCTAATACTCTCCTTATTTTACACTACAATCTTACCTCCTACAATGTGAGAGCTTTATGTTTTCATTGCAGTGACATTTACAAGATGTTGAGTAAGGACAGGTAGCTACCCACTGTGCGTATGTATGGATATTTCTGCTGAGTCTTTGTTCTTCCACTGATACAGCAATTAGACCGAAACTGCAAATGAGAAGAAAAGCTCTCCCTGTGAAATTCACTCTATCAAGCTGCACATCTCTGAACCGAAATTTCTGGGTTCACTGCTTTTGTAAGAAAGCCAATTTGGCACTCTAAGCAAACAAATGAGGAAATAAACTGAAACAGAAAAAATACGTGGTTTCAATTAGAAGAGGTCTGGTGTTCTATTACTATACATTTTTATCCACTCAGCAGCTAGTATGGAGATCTTCAAACTGTTACCTTTGGGGTTTCTTGACAGAGAGTTTCCATTTTGTTGAAAGGCTGTTTATGGGCAGCTATATCCAGAGAAAATCAAGTCTGCGCTACTAGACAGTAAAATCCAGCACAGTCCCACAGGATCTAGGGTGACCTAAATAAGGTTTAAACTAGAGGTAGTGACAGCAATAAAATCCTTCCAGAATGTCTATGTGCATGTACATGTGTAGTAGTGACTTTGAATATTTTAAATAGCCTCGATCAAACCTCAAGCAAAACAACTGACAAGTTTCTGAGAAATAAAGGATGTTTTTGATAGCAGTTTATTTTTATCTGCACACATAAATAAACTTGGTCACAAATGTGTCAGGATATACCTTTATCAGTCCTTCCAAGATTTTATACCATTTATTCTTTTCACTTGTTCTCTAATTGTATGTGTATGTTCTATAATGTTGTCACGATGAATGTAATGAGATCACTTTATATATCCAGGATTAAATTCTAGGAGGGATGAAGAACAACAGGAAGTAAGCATATTTACTATAGGGTCTCCCAGGCCAGACAGGTCTCAGCTGAAGGGTCAGACAAAGTGTGTCCACGGGCAGGATGGGCTCACCAGCCTTCGGACAGCCATCCTAGGAGAAGGACAACTCTGACTCCAAACCCGGGCAGATGGAGCTCGTTTAGCCTTGTAAGGCATCCATCATCTCAGAGAAGGACGCTCCAACCAAACCTGTGACCCGAGGACTTTGCTGTCACCATCCAAGCTCGCTAGGCCCTGGCAGATGAACCTCAGGTGTAAAGGGTGGAGCCAGTTCCAAGCATGCTGCGCCTCACCTAAAAAATCCACCGCGCAGGCCTGAAGGGTGCACTCACATTTGCAAAGTCCTGTAGCGACAGGCGAGGCATGAAAAGGTAGGTGAAAAGGTGCAAGACCTTCCGCTGTGCTCTTTGCACCCGGTCTTGCCTATCCCACACTGGCCTTTTCAGCCATCAGTGTGTTTGCAGTTAGCGTGGGTGAAGCCCTTCCCAAATCTTCATCCGCAAAGCCAAGCCATGACTTATGCTTACTTCCTGTTGTTCTTCATCCCTCCTTCCTCCTGTGAGCCGAATAATGGGAATTTCATCTATACTGCATTAACATTTAAAGCTCAAGCACTTCTTCCTCTTGCTTTTTCCAACTGGCCTTATGCTAATATGCATCAATTGCTGTACAATTTGCTTTAAGTAACAAGTTGTCCCTTTACTATCTGTCATTTGTCACTGCAATGAGCCATTACAGATTTACTAACTGTGCTGTGTCCTATTTTTCTTATTTAATTTTTTAGATTTCTAGATGCAGCATCTCAAAACTCTTTTAAAGGTGATTATCTTTCTTTCTGGTAACAGGAAACATGTTTTGGGACTCTTTATAGCGGGCTATAATCCACTGCACAGAGAAAATATTTTTTGCAAACTCTCATTTTATATCAACAAGGGCTTGAAGGTCCCAGATCATTAAGTCTCAGCTCAGCCTTGCACCAGCAGACTTGGTGCAAAGCCTGCATGCACAACACACCACTACTGAAATACACCCGAGCAAGCTTGTCACCTAGTAGCCCGACCACACCACTGCACTAACCCGCTAACTGCCCTGGATATCCAGGCTAGCTTGTCTGAAGCAGCCTTGGGGTCCAGCATGTCAGTATGCTGAGTGGTGTAGACCCATAGGTCCTTTTGCATATTTAGATAAATATTACCACTTCAGCTCAGAAATCGCTTCTTCTTCAAAGCTATTAAAGAATTATGGAATCACAGAATCATTTTGTTGGAAGAAACCTTTAAGATCATTGAGTCCAACTGTCCATCCTGCACTGCCAGTGTCCCTAAACCATGTCCCTCAGTGCCACATCTACACGTCTTTTAAACACTTCCAGTGATGGGGACTCCACTACCTCCCTGGGCAGCCTGTTCCAAAGCTTAATGATCCTCTCTGTAAAGAAATTTTTCCAATATCCAATATAAATCTCCCCTGGTGCAACTTGAGGCCATTTCCTCTCATCCTGTCACTTGTTACATGAGAAAAGAGACAGACTTCCTCTTCACTACAGCCTTCTTTCAGGTAGCTGTAGGGAGTGATGAGGCCCCCTCTGAACCTCCATTTTTCCAGACCCCAGTCTCCTCAGCCAATCCTCATAAGACTTGTTCTCTAAACCTTCTATAAACTCCATTGCCCTTCTCTGGACATCCACCAGCACCTCCAAATCCTTCTTATAGAGAGGGGCCCAAAACTGGACACA
>NW_010397218.1:14544-21669 GCF_000710305.1 Buceros rhinoceros silvestris
CTGACCACAGTGTTTCTGATACAAACCAGGATGCTGTTGGTCTTCTTGGCCACCTGGGCACTCTGCTGGCTCAGATTCAGCTGCCTGTCAACCAGCAGCCCCAGGCCATTTTTCGATGGGCAGCCTTCCATCCACTCTTCCCCAAGCTTGTAACATTGCAGGGGGTTGTTGTGACCCACGTGCAGGACCCCAGCACTTGGCCTTACTGAACCTCATACAACTGGCCTCAGCCCATCAGCCTCTCTGTAGCGCCTCCTGACTTCAAGCAGATCGACACACGCAAGCAGATGATGTCATCTGCAAACTGACTGAGGGTGCACTTGAGCCCCTCATCCAGATCATTGATAAAGATGTAAAGAGCACAGGTCCCAGTCCTGAGCCCTGGGGAAGAGCACTTCTGACCAGCTGCCAACTGGGCTGAACTCCCTTCAGTTCAGTTCAGTCCTTGGGACCAGTCATCCAGCCAGTTTTTTATTCAGCGAAGAGCACCCTCACCCAAGCCATGAGCAGCCAGAAGAATGCTGTGGGAAACAGTGTCAAACAGTGTCTAAACTATCTGGCTATTCTTCATGTATCACAGACAGTTCACCTCTGTGGAGACAACTCTGAGTAGCAATTATAGGCTATTACAGCGTTGGCAAAGAATTAATATATTGTGGCTACTATTATGATATGCATAATAGTGTATAGTGAAAGAATACCTCCACAGCTCAAGACTCTGGGAGACACATAAAAATAGAAAAATGTATTTGTCATTACTATGAAACTGAAAACAATTTTGTTCTGTATAAAAGTTCTGCAATACAATACCTGTTTCATTCTACCATCAGAAAATCAAGAAATGAAAAGTGAGAAATGTTAAAAAAAAAAGGAAACATAACTTTTTAATTACTTATCTTTTAAAATTCATTCATTCTAGTTTTTATACTTTACCTCTGTCTTGAAGTCTCTGAAGCTGGAGCTGTTCTCCTGATCAATGTCAGTAGCTGATAACAAATGCTGAAAATTCATGTCCAAACTTGATGTCAAAGTTACATAGCATCCTTTAACAAAGGATATACAGCTGCTATTCAGCTCTATGGTGCTATTATCTGAATGTCAGAATATACTTTTTAATGTCTTCAAGAGTGGACCTTTCTTCTCATTGTTTCTAGCAATCAATTGTCACCTCAGCAAATCAGCACTTGGAGATTTTTCCATTTTTTAATTGCAGGACACTTAGATTGTGAAATGTGTGAAATCCTTATTTTCCCCATAATTATATTCAGAAGCAACTAATATTTACTATTCATCATCTTCCAGATCATTGGCAATAAGGCCTTTTTGATCCTTCGTCTGCATTTGTAGAAGGTATTCTAGTTAACTTGTACATTAATTTTAGTTTAATCTTAGAATTTTTTTTTTTTTTTTGTTAGGCCATGTGAGGAGATAACTACATACTAGTTTTCATTTTCTCTCCTTTTCTTGTTGATTTCTTATGGTTTTACCACCATACACTAGATTCTTTCTGTGTGAATAATAAGTAGATCCTATGCCTCAAGTACCATAAAATACAGTGGATTAGGCAGACAAAATGCAGTATTATCTCTGCTTTAAGGATACAAAAATGAGAACACCTTTACTATTGACTGTTCCTAAAATCTGGTTTAGATTGAATGAAATGCTCTGTCCTCTGTTATTGCAATCTTTTTAATACCCATCCTCATACATTCCTTATCAATCTACAAGTAAGTACTCTCAGCTGGTCTTTCAATTGTAGTAGATACACTCCCTTGCTTGTTGTGACCAAGATTCAATGTCTTGGTGGGAAACACACACATCTTGAGATGTCTTCTCTTGGTGTACCAGGAGAATATCTTGTTCCTCTTCGTACAAAATAATGCCTTTACAAAAGTGCTTCATCTTTTGATACTAGGCAAGAACTTCTAAGGATGTTTTTTTTTTTTTTAATTGTCATGTGGTCAAATGTAGATTACTTGCTGCCTTGGCAAGTACACTGGGTAGTTTGTTTCCTTGCCTGGAAGCTTGCATAGGAATGGGAAGTTTTTCTAACCTACAGTTGTGAAACTCTTAATCTCATTTCAAACTATGGAGAATAAATGAGATCCATGTGCTTGCAGCAGTCAGTGAATTTTCTCCTTAGTGCTGTACATGCTGATACATAATCTACTGTATCTTTTCAAGAAGATTTTTAATGGCTTTCTGTTCAGTTCTTATTCAAGGATGAGTTAATGATGTGCTTCAGGCCCAAGAATTCAGCCAGTAGCTTCTTTTGGCCTGAGTCTTTCCCTACCAAAGATTGTGTGCTGCTTGCTACGTCCTGTTTCTCTAACAACATGTCTAAATGCTGTTCAGGTTTATAAATACTACATCACAGCATCAACTTCCTTGATTTTTTCCTGTGCTTACTGAAGCCATCTCTGTATCTTTGGAGGATGAACTCTGTCAAGGTTTTTTGTAAGAACAGAGATTATTAAATACTTGGCTATCCCTGTAAATTGTTGAGCTTCTTTTATAACCTGTAGTTTAACTATTTGCTTAACAGCTGTCTGGATCTCACTGGGGTCCTGCAGGAGCCAATATGTATTAAACATAAAGAAGTCAGCTCTCCTCAGCTTAGCATAAAATTTGCTCAGCAGTTGACAAGATTTGTTTTTATGGTCTGATGTTTGTTGCTTGCTATGTGGCATTTTTCCTAGTGGAGGATTGCATCAGAGAGTCATCAGGGCCTGAGCTGAGGCTCCAGAACCACTAGTGGTTCCCAGCAGCCTTATCAGCACTGGCTTACCTAGCTGCATAGAACTGAATCTTTCTTAATAGCAGAAACAAGGAGTCATTTTCTCTCTGATAAAATAGGTGTGTATTCTCACTTATAGTGGCTCCTCTGCACCAGGATGATGGGTCAGCGGATTACAGCTGGGCTTCACCAGATTCTCACCACAAGCAGGCTACCCAGCCACCCCAGCCAGAGTCCATGACACTGTGTCCTTGTAAAGCTCTTTGGGAGGATTCTTCATGTAATGACACTTCTGGCACTTCTGCAAATTTTTTTTGGCTTCTGCGAGAAGAGTCTGTTACTGACTCCACTTTGTCTACTCAGTGAAGACCCTCAATTCAAATCAAGTTCCTTGATCAGAATTACTTTACTGCTGAGAAAGGTGACTGTTCTCACTCTTCTTTCACATTGAATGTATTCTGTGGAATTACCTTGCTTGCACTGTCCAGCTGTGGGTGAAACACCCATTGTCATCTGCTCAAAGTGGCTTTCCTGTTGTATTTGCAACCAATGTTTCTTCCCAAAGATGGCTTCCAGAATGATATTCCTCCACTCTGTTACTATTAGTTACAGATACCACTGGGAGTACATGCTGTACTTGGTATACAATCCAGATAAAATTGACAATGACCCAATGATCTAAAAGGTTGCCAAAAGCAGCCTTTGCTGCAGCAAATGAGTTCTGAATGCATGGGAAACAGTAACTATTGCATAAATGTGAAAGTTTTTGTTTTGCTAGCACATGTATTTATAATCACTAAGATGTAGTCCCAAATCTTTGTCCGCGAAGCCAAGCCATGACGATGATAAAGATGTAGTGGGCTGGAATTCAGTTGTTCAGGGATTATGGATATTTGTTCTGATTTCCAGCCTGTGCTGTGAATGATGGCTGGTTTGTGTTATGTTTGGTACTACAAACGAGAGCAGATTTGCTCTGTTGTAACCGCACTATGAGACTTGTCCATTCTCATTGAAAGTTTGTGTAACCACAGACAGGGTGCATATTGCTGGTCTTTGTTTATTTTTTTATCTTTTCTTCTACCTTTGTACTGTAGTTTTTAGCCAGTATATTTTTCATTCCAGCTTTCATGCTGTCTTCTTGACAGTGGATTATAATGACTGTAACTTTGCCTGGAGCTGCTTCTTGGGTTCTTCCAGACTGAGCTTGAAAACCTGTTGTTTTCTGGAGGGTCCTACTGCTTTGATCTTTCCTCTCATCAGATAGCATTGCTATTTCCCTAGAGTGAGGTTTGTTTCATTGTCAAAGTCTCGGCTGTTTTTCAAACTCACATGTGAACCTCAACTTGTGGTATTTCTACCCTACACAGAAACCCAAAGAACAAGCCAATGTGCTGGCTTTTTCATGTCATGATGTACAGAGACACACTGGCTGTGCTGCAACTTTTGGTGGTTATTACTAGCTCTGAGGCTGCTCCCTTCTGTGCTACAGGTGTGCACTTAAAGATATACTCTTCCGGATCCATGCTTCTCACTTCATGAATATATTACCTTGTCTCCAATTAGTGGTTCCATTTGTGTTACAAATCCATCTTTATAGTAGTAATGACGATTATTTGGAGAAGCAATTTCAGGACAGTTACTTACATTTACTTTATTAAGATTTACCTGGTCTATGAGCATTTTGTTAGTGTCCAGTTCACCAGGCCACAAGCTCTGTGATTTAACCAACATATGCATGATGCCAAATTTTCTTATAGGAAAATCATGAGCTGTGCTTCCTTGCAAATAGCACTTTCAATATAAAATGCAGATGTATAGAAGCATCAAAGACCAGACCTCTGGCTTGGTATGGGTCCTAGACCAAAATACCCAGAAACTCAGTGGTTATGATTTGTTCCCATTGAAAACAATTAATGCGTTTCACGTTAGCAGAGAGTCCAGAACAGGCTGAGCATGCTCTTTTCCCTGTATGGTGTTGTTACGAAAAGGGGGGCCAGGAAGATATATGGAGTCGGCTATTAAAATTCCTGGCCTGGAAGGGGGGTTTTTCTAAACCCTTTATAGTTTGTCCAGCCCACCAGCATCCCAAGAAAGACGAGATCCTGGCACCCAACCTGCCTACCACACTCCTGTTAGGGAGAAGGGGAACCTCCTCGGGTTCTTTACAGCTTGTCCAGCCTGCCAGGCGCACACCCGGCTCGCCCAGCCTGCCAGGCGCACACCGGCAGCGTCACTGAAACCACAGTCCCTCTCGGTAGCCCACAGGATTGGAGGATCTTCACCTAACCTATTCAGGGACCCTCACTAGCAGCGACACTGAGGCAAATCCCTTCAGTATTATATAATAGTTTATTGTGTAGATTCGTGACAAACTACAGGTTCGAATGATACCGGTGATTGGGTATTGACTGCGAAATGGATTTAAAACAACACTAAACACACACGAACCTAAACACTAATGATTATTTAATAGCCAGCCTGATGTTAGTATTTAAGTGCACAAAATACAGAGCTCTTACCCAGTAGGTGTCCCTGTGGGGGCAGGGGGAGAAGATAGGTTCAACCCGTCGACCGATCCCAATGTTCTGATGATGGTCTTCTGTTCCCCCTAAAAGTTGCCCAAAAATCTACCACCTTTTATATTGTTTTCTATGCTTTTGGGTGGAGTTGAGTGACTCTGGCCATTTTTTCCTTTTATTCTGATTGGATGAAAAATCTCTCGCTTCACATTTAAAGGTACAGGTGTTGAAACACGGGGCGCATGCCCAGTGGGAAGTGGTCGTACCTTGGAGGTGGGTAGCCTTTGGGATGGAGGTGTGGTTTTGTGTTATAATGACATTATAATGAGCAAAGTTCACCTAGAGGACACGATTGCACCAGTTTTGTTGGCATAGCAGTAGTGATCCATCGTTCTGGACAGCAGCCATTGTGGTAGGCTATAGTGGCCCATTGTGGTAGATTATAGCAGCCCATTGTTACCTGCAGGAGCAGGGACAGACCGTGTTGCCTCCACATCACTCCAGTCCCTGTTCGGTGGCATGGTACGTTGCACCTGGCTGCAGCAGGCCTTAGCCGTTGTGACCACATTCCATCCGTGGGATCAGCAAACTGCTTCACAGCCATTTCATGGCTGCTTTTCATGTCAAGGCGAAAGTTAACAATCTGGGAAACAGTGTCTTTCCTCACCTCCCCATAACTAGTTATTTTCCCACAGGTGTATTGACTTATCTGGTCTTCTAGTGTGGTGAGGGGTCTGAGGAAGAGGATGACAGAGCAGTGCATCCACTGGTCTTTCTGCAAAAGCACTTAAGGTATACAGAAGGGGGAATCAGATTTCATTGTCAGGGAGATGCAACCTGGGGGAAGCAGTTGCCTGTGAAGGATTTAATGGTTGCTCTAGGATGTTGTCTTTCTTCCCAACAGTTAATTTTCTTAGTTCTCCCAGCAGGGAGAAAAACATCTTAACTGTAAAAACAGTCCCATGTCAGTTGAGAAGTAGTAAAATAATTGGTTAATATTGTGTCTGAGTACAATTACCTGTCATCATATTATTTTAGAACACCCATTGCTGTGGCAACTGGAGAGCAGTGAACAGTTGTTTGTGCCTGGTGACAGGAAAACTTAATTTTTGTTTGTGAGAACAAATATTAAAGTAGTGAAGTGAACTTGTTGAATCTGCATAGAACACCTGCTAAAGTCCTGAGGACAGCTAGAAGTTCACCAGCTATTCTATAACTGTGGAATTACAGCTGTTTATCAGCTTTTGCGTTTTATCTTTTGAGGTTAGCTTTTGAGAAAGAATATTTAGCTAAAGCCTTCATAGTGTGTCTAAAAATGTTGTATGTCTTCCTATTTCAGAATCTGGAGAAATGACACTATTTAGATAAAAATCACAGCCTAAATCCAAAAGATTTTTTAAAAAAATTAGTAATTGATTGTATATTCCTTAGCATTTTTTCAAAAGTCATAAATTTACTTCTCAGTAATCACAATTCAGATTTGTTTTCCATTCCTAGACAGAACAAGGACAAGTGTGGTCACAATTTTTTGCACAATATCTTTTGTGCAAAATATATCTTTAACATTTCTAAACGTTCGTTTTGGACAATTTTCATTTAGAAATGTAGAAATAAATCTATACTTGAAATGTTTTATTATTTTTAAGTGTAGAAAGATTTATAATTTATTTCTTGTTGAAATATATTTTCTTCTAAATCAGGTTTTCAGGCTTATTTTCTAAATCACAGTAGCTGCAGTTTGTTGTAATTAAGACATTTCAGCTGGTGCTAGATAACAGCTCTTACTCAACAATGTAAAATTAAGAAAATACTAAATTATAAATGAGAAAAATAGATATGGTGTTATATGTTGCTGCAACTGACATCCTA
>NW_010397219.1:0-8352 GCF_000710305.1 Buceros rhinoceros silvestris
ACCAAGCTGAGCTGCCCCACTGTTTGAAACTGCACACCCTCTGCAGCACCCCTCCCCTTTATACTGGGCATGACGTCACTATGGTATCCAATATCCCATTGGCTGATTCAGTCCAGCTACCTTGGCTGTGGAAATGAACCCTGTCTTAGCCAAACCCAGGACGCTCACTCAAACAAACAAATTCCTGGACATTTAAGATTCATACACAGCCTTTTGTAGGGAAGACTGCAAGTCTACCTTTGCTTTATCTAAATAGAAAATGCTGTTGCTTGAGCTACTTTGGCAGAGAAGGGAAGGGATAAATAGTGAACAGTATCCGATACCCCGCAACAATCTTGTGGAGCCAAATTGGTGAAATGTGTAGGTCAGTAATGTCTGTTAATAACCAAGAGTTGAGATCACACTTAAAGGCTGGTGCAATAAGTGTCATGCTGATAAGCTTTTACAGCATTCTCCACAAAATATGCTTCAATACATCATTTTCTGAACTTCATTAATGACTGTATATGTGTGACTCTAGGTCATTATTATTACAAATATTAAGTCTCAGTTATTCAAACTGTTAGTACCTAGCAGTTAATTTATCATTAAACAGAAGGTCTAAGTTGGGAAAAATACACTTATTTAATGTTGTTATTCAGGTTGGTAAACGTTGAAAATTTTAAACAGTTCTAAATATTTGCGTAATTATTTACTTATAAGTAGACAGTCCTGTGTGCAGTTATGTAACATACAGAAACAAATATTTTCCTTTGTTTCTGGCTAAATAATATTTCCACATGCTATTACACAAGTAGAATACTTGTTCACTAAAAGTACAGGCACAATGTAAAAAGAGTAAACTAAATAAAGGTACTCTACTTAGATACTAATAAAAAATTGGAAAAATTTACACTGCTTGATTTTAACCACCTCTAGAATAGATATATACAGGAACAGGCATTTAGGAAAAGGAGAAACATAAAATGTAATCCCATTAAATGCTATACACCTGCATATTTAGGTATGAATTTAAGAAAATACACAAAGGTATGAATGCTAGCATTAGGAATGTTTTCCATGGTATATTTTAAATAAAAATTTAAAGGTATATACATTGCAGTAATGTGTGCTCTAAGCATTTCATAAGTATTTTATAAAATATTTTCTTAACATCTGGAAATACTGTATAACCATATGTTTTCTGTAATTAATTCTACTTCAGATTGTCTGAAGGACAGCTACTGCAACTAATTGCAGGTTTGTGGATTTTTTTTTTCCCCTCTAGGAAATAATTCACTAAAGTATAATGAATGCATTATATTTTGCACTCATAAATAGTGCATTTTATGCACTATTGATATTCTATAATTAGAAAATCAAAATTAAAATGACCCTCTTTTCCCCCGACACCCACAACTTACAAACTTTTCCTTCTTTTTCCAACTTCTTTAAGTGGACTAGGAGGTTATTTTCTGCTGCTGGAAGTAAATTGTCAGGGATCTCCTAATGGAAACACAAATACGCATTACTTTGTCAATATATGAAACTCACGGTTTATTAACACAGATCTTCCTCTTCCAAACTGTTGTGTTGAACATTCAGTTCGTTACATAATGACAGCAAACTAAAACGAGTAAATAAATTTTTACACTAGTTAAACTGGTAGCCTTATAACACACTTTTGTTTACTTTGCACATTTTTTTGCATTATCCATTTTGTATTATGCAAACTGTGGTCTTCTGAGTTTGGTCTGCACTGAGTTGTGAGTGTAGCTGAACATTTTTAAAGACAAATTTAAAGATGCATTTCTCCACAGATATCTATCGCTTCTATTCCATGACAATATTTGCATGGGTTTAAATATAATTTAACAATTAGTAATTTTAAATTGTTTACTCATTTACAAGATACAACAGCTTCAGGAGGACAAAACTTCTCTTAAAATTTCCTGATGCTCATTAGGTAAAACCCAATAACATTTCTCAAAACCACCCTCTCCAGCTCTATTAACCTAAAAGTAAAGCCGCCTTCTTGAAAATTAAGAAGTTCTCCAAATACCACAAAAATTTTACTGGCAAGAAAGTTCACTAGAAACTAGCTCAGTAAATTGCAAATCTTTTTTAAAGAATGAAATCATCTTTTTTTTTAATATGAAAGCTTTAGTAATACTGAAAAAATTCTTATCATATAGTGACAGGACAAGTGGTTTGTGATTCACAAAACTGAATGGCTGTATACCTAAAAACTGCAGTTCTTCAGGCAGGAAAACTGTAGGAGCAAAACAGCCACAGGTAACATTATACCAGCATTGTAAAATGTTCAGTGTGATGCAGTCATTCTTTTGGAAACAGGGGATGAGCAGAACCATGAGAAATGAGTTTTGAAGCTGTAACAGACCTGTTTACAAACCACAGCCATTGGCAATTTTGACACCTTCCTTGAAAGCAAATGCCGTATTGCTTTTACCACTACTGGCTAGGAGGGGCAACCCCCATACCGCATGTTCCAATTATTAAGGTTACATGAAGCACGATGAAGTAGTGAAAAAGTACTCTTACGCCTGTCTAATGACCATGCAAGCTGCCCAACTTCTGAGCACAGACACCATCTCTGTGGAAGTGCAGTTCACTTACACCCTCCTGCAGACTGATAAATCAGGAACTAGGAGTTTTAACCTTTTTAATCTTCCTGGAGACTCTGAACACACTTTGACAAATCAATGATTAACAGTCGTCTCATACTTTTAACTTAGTACCAAGCACTACAACTTTATTTTTGCTTGGTCCTGTGAAACTGTGCTTAGGACCATCTAGATAGTGACATATATTCCTAAGAATCATCTGGGCTCCAACTCAGTGCTTAAACAATACAATTTAGATTCACAGTCATATAGGAATTCTGAAAAAGCAGATTTTTTTTCCCTTTAAAAAGCCACCATGGTCTTCACTCAAATACTGTTACATACAGTTTTATGAACATAACATTTTTCTTTAGTTTGACATAAAAACTTTTCATCAACAATTACCTTGTATACTATCTTCACAAGCTCTGAGGGTGTATATGATTTTCCTGCATTCTTCTGGAAAACATTTAGAATTTGCTCTTCACGTGCAATTCGGTGAGAAATGTAGGCTTGGATTCTAGTATTCGCATCGTGTACGACTGGGCCATGACCTACATCAAAATACATGTACCAGAGCACTATTACTTAAATTTGGAATCCAGTATGCTATTGAATAATCAAATCATTCTTACATAAAATCTGGTAGACTTAGAAGTCGTAAGAACAGAGCAACACTTGTGCGTATCACCTTATCAGAGTATCCTTAATGTTAAATTGCAAGATGTTCTTTGCATGAGCTTTTGTTTGTTTGTTTGGGGTTTTTTCATATAAATAGTCCAAAATTAAGTTTGAATGTCTGCAGCACAGACTGCAATTGAAATGCATTAAGATGGAAAGGAAGAATTAGGATCTGAAAAGTCTTCAGATGGAATAGGGAAAGCAAAAGATGATCACTTTAGGCTATTAAAAAAAATTAGTTCACTGCTGAACAAATTGTGAAGATGAGATTCAGGTTATTATATTACCTCTCACCCTCCCCAAAGGATATTGATACTGATGATTTAAACTGATACTGGTCTTTGAACAGTAGTGGCTAAGACAAAGGACTTATGTACTACTGTCCTGTTGTGAGGCTATCTAGCAAAAACAGGCAAGAGAAGTAACATCTTTAACTGTGTAAGACAAATTTTTCAGGACCAACCTTCTGTCTCACACACTGTACTTGATTCCCTTAAAAACATACTTTCATAAGTATGATAAAAAATTTAATACAAGACAAATCAGTGAGTCAATTGAACACGTCAGGGCAGGAATAAGCAATGCACAAGGAAGATTATATGTGTGTCATTTTACATCTGTCTGGTTCATAAACAAAACACAGACTTCTTTTGCCTGGACTTACTGTGGCAGAACAGAAATGTTCAACTTGATGGAAGGTCTTTGAATCAAATTAGAAAAAGGCTTAATTGGTAAAGCACTAACCTTTGTGCAAAAATCAAATACTGCCTCATGACACACTGAAATGACAGATGAAATGAAACTTTTTTCAGTCGTGAGAGTTACATGCACAGAAATTAAACTTAATGTTTTACCTATAAAGAAATTTACTTCAATGAATATTTGTCACATGCATTTTATAGCCAAGTTTCCTATTTCTTTCCCTGTATACCTCACCTGAAGTAGCAGCAGCAACTTCCAGCTCTGTCAATCTAACCTCCAAGTAATTTATAAAATGAGTAGAACAGAAACTACTGTAAAAACCACAGCTTTCTTTTAGAAGTTATTTGGTATCATCCAAATCAGTTTCTTATGAGGTTCTCTGACTATTTAAAAAAAATGACCATATTCTTTACTCGTACTTTCGAGTTAACTGGCTAAATGGGATTTCAGTTTTAAGGCTTTTTAGATGAGAGCTTATTTTGCCTTAGGACAGACATTTTATAGAAAAAGAGCAATTAATTTTTCACATTTTGAATATCTGTGAAATAGTGTCAAAGGAATCTATCCTTCAGCAAATAAAAGTGTGCGTATCTTAACTTATAAACTCACTTCAGAAGATTTGAAATTACTAAGTATACACTGAAGCTTAGCTTGTGTAAAGATAGTATTATAAATAAAACATGTAACCTGTAACTATAAAACGATACTGTGACAGGCACATATATTTAATGATTTCAAACATATTTCATCTGAAGCTATTGTTTTTTACAAAATAAATGACAAATATAACAGTATCTATAATTAATATGTTACCATTTATGAAAAAAACAGTTTAAATTTAGAAAAAGCACATAAAAGCAGAGATGATAATTGTTCATTCTCTTGAATTATTTAATGACAGAAGTATTACAGTATTCAAAGTTAAGGCCTGTAAGTGAAATCACAAGGCAGTCTTAAAACCAGTCCCTGCTCTCACAAGTGATTTAATTGACTTAGACTACAAGACCAATGTCAGTACCTGGAATGGAAGCCACATTTTGCAAAGTTAAAGGCACTTCATACCCATTACATCATCTGATCCTGAGCCATTGTGTTTGCATATACACATATTAAAATGATGTCAGAAAGCTTGGGACTAAATCCAGATGTAGACCTTTCCCATCCATAATTTTTCAGGGATGGCACCACAGTTAACTTCACCAATAAATAAATAAATATCTGCATTCATGTAAAATGTTTCTGAGCATGTGAAATAGATCTCTCAAAACGTGTCTGTCTTGCCAACAATTCAGCCTTTATATCAGACAGTTCAATATTATTTCAGTCCTCTGAATTGCCTGGATGATCAGAAACAGTAGTTTTTATTCTCATAACACCCAGTGAACTAAGATTACTCTTACAGTAAATTAAAGCACAAAGGATAAAATTGAAGAATTGAAGACTCATGAAATCTTGCACAGATTCCTAACTCCAGTATGATTTTTTTCTGTATTATCAAGAAACATTACTTATTATTACAGGATCTGGAGCCCTCTGCTGACTAAAATGCCCTTTTCTGGTCCCAAGGATTCTTATCAACTGTCAGCTGTAAAAAGCTTGTCATGAGTATTCTGCCTGAAGTAATTTCCACATTAAATTAAAAAAGAAACATGGAAGGGGAAGGATTGGCAAAATTCAGGTACTCACACCTAGCCAGCTTGTTACAAACACTCATGCTCCCCCAATCTCCCATCTCTAATCTCATGCTCTCCCATCTAATTCTGAGGCTGCAATCTTAGCGCTAAGGCACCGATATTGAGCAGAGAAACAGTTCAAGAATTTTGAAGACCTAAAACTGTAATAAAGCCAAAGTACTAAGCTTATATAGACAGTATGGCTAAGGCTAATTACATTCTGCCATAAATATCATTTTACTGTAGTACATACCAAAAGTATAAACAACTGTTCTGAATGGGCACTTCACTCCCAACCTCTGCCAGCTTCAATTCCGACCTGCCTCTACCCAAGGCTAAGCCAATCAGCACCTCTGCACCTATTTAAGAGGGGAAGCAATTTCACAAGAGCTTTTCTATTGGGGATTTGCGGATCTCTCGTCTGTTTTGGAGGGGGTAGGACAGATGGAGAGGCAACCATGTGGGAATCAACCATGTGGTTATCCAGGATAGTGAATAAGAGGTTGAGGAGACACACTGGAGCAGCCATTTCCCTTTGGCCCATGGCGAGATGGCAGGCTGAGACCCTGCAGTCCTCAGAGATCACTGGTGGAAAAAAGGTCAGTTTGCAGAGGGTCATGGAGAAGACCACAGCAGAGCAGAGAGTTGTAGAGAGGCCCACACTGCAGCTGGCAGCTGATCCTGAAAAAGGCTGTGACTCTGACAAAAATTTGTGCTGGGGTGGTTTGTTGCTGGGAGAACTGTCATAGGTGGAAGACCCCCACACTAGCAGGAGGAGTTCATGGAGGACTGGTTCCTGGGGGAGGGATGCCATGTTGCCACAAGGTAGAACTGTAAGGAGTGTTTCCCTTGAAACAAGCAGCAGGAACAGCATGGAGGGAACTAGAACTGACCGCAACCCCTCATCCTCTGCCCACCCTATGCTGAGTAGAGGGGAGGAGGTAGCAAAACTAGGCCTGGGAAGAAGGTCGTGGAAAGATGTATTTAAGATCCAGTTGTTTCTACTACTGATTTCAATTGGTTATTTGGTAGTGGTTTTGTTGTTTAAATTAAATTGATTGTTTCCCCTAGTTGAGTCTGTCTTTTGCCTGTGTTCATATCTGGCGAGCGAGCCTTCGCTGTCCCTTGTCTCAACCCTTAAGTTGTTTTTTGTATTTTCTCCTGCTAGAGTGACAGAGCAGCTGCATGGTGCTTAGCTGTCAGCTAGGTCTAAACCTTGACACCATGGAACATTTATAATGATATTTTTTTTAAATAGCATGTTTATGCTTAGATCTTAAAGCACTTAAAGAATACCTGCTTCAAAAGAAGCATATTTTAAGAATGAACACAAAACAGATTTGGTTATGTAGGTTAAACACAGATGGAAGGAAGGAATGGAGCAAGACAGAACTGAGCATGTAGATGCAGTCACTCAGAATGACAAGTTGAAGACGAAGCAGAAAAAGTCAGAAAAAATCCTGAGATGTAGATCTGAAAAGGCAAATGAAGAGTTCAAACCTTAGTTACAAAATGAATTCTTAAACTCCAGTCTTGACAAATAGACACCTGTTTAATAGGAAAAGTAAATGCATTCCCAAGATTTGGGGGAGATGTAGGAAAAAACTTGAAGTCACAGAATGAATGAATTGGGAACTTATTTTTTAGAACATGATGCTTGGCCTCTCAGCTCTTCCTCAAATTTAAGCTAAGTCATTAACTAAGAAAACCATCAGACAGTTCTGCAGATTTCCCAGATGAATTTGTGATTACTGTGCAGCAAAGGACACACACCTCCAATAAAACATTACTAGGTTACACATACACTGGCAGTCAGTGTATGCGGGTATGCAAAGGACAAAAAGAACAACTACTATATTTAGTTTCAGGGTGACAATAAAGTGCATGGAATAGAGTAATATAAGAAAATCAAATTTGCTGTATGATTCAAACAGTGAAAGATTCTTGCCTCTGTAGGCTTTAGCCATAGAAGCACAAATAGAGAAATCACAGGAAGGAAAGATTTCTATCACTGAAAAATTTTTTAAGTCATGCAAGACACCATGTCAGAAAGTCATCTCAGCTTAGCAATGGACATGTATTAACTAATGAACTTCAACTGTTACATTGGGAATGGTGTTTGATTGTAGTATGAGTTCACAAATTCTTAGAGGGGATATTTAAAAGTTACGTAGTAAAACAGAGCAGTTGAAAATAAAACCACTTACCTGGATATATTAAATCTAGTTTCATTTGCAACAACTTTCTCAAAGTTTTCATGTAATCATAAAGGTCTTCAATTACAGTTGTTCCCTCCCCTAAAATACAGTCACCAGAAAATAGAGCATTTTCTTCTTCTAGATGTAAAGACATATGATCATCAGTGTGTCCAGGTGTATATAAAATTCTGTTGTAAAGAACAACAGAAAAACTTAGTTTTTTCAGACACCATATACACTTCATTTACATGCTAAAATCAAACAATGATAAAATCATACCCTTAAAGTAGACAACAACAACAATAAGAAAAAAATAGTCTAAAAAAGGCTGAAATGTCAATGTGAACAGGGTAACCCTTTCTCTAATACCAGTTAATTTTCTTATACCATGTAAAGAACACAGGTCATCATCTCTAACATGCTTTTACTTAAATGACACATCATAATAAAAGTGCATTAAGGAGATTGCCTAGACAGAGGAGGAGGGCTGATCTT
>NW_010397220.1:0-3835 GCF_000710305.1 Buceros rhinoceros silvestris
GAGTGCGACGTCGTGCGCCTGCGCTGGTGGCCGCTGGAGATGCTGCGGGAGGCCGTGCGGGGCTGTGCGGCGCGGGGACTCACCCAGTCCCGTTAGGCTGGTGTTAGCGAAGTTTACTTTCTGTCGCAATCGTTAGAATCCCGACAACACAAGCGAACGTCGGTTTGAGGATGTAAGGGGGGATGAATACTGCCCCACCGACTGCAGAACTGTGACGCTGTAGAGGCGATGGCCGAAATGTGCAGATCTGTCACGGGACAGGGGAGGGCTCCCAGCCGCGAGGAGTTTGCTGAGGAGATGTCCCAGCCTAAAGGGAGAGTGCCCTACTGCAGAGCTGCTGCTCTCGGAAGGACTGACTTCATTTACCCTGCTGATGGGTCAGCCTTGCCCAGAGCTCGGTCAGACTTGGAGCTGGGAAAGCTAGAAGCTCCTCACAGGAGCCGCCTCTGTAGCCCCTCTGCCTGTAGCCCACTCTGCCCTCTTGGCTCTGTTCTACCAAGTAGAACCCCAGTATCACTGCATACGTACATCTACAGATGTACTCAACAGCCAGCAAAACTTGCATGTTACCATGGGTTGGCTGGTTCTGTAGCGGACGCACTGTCTGCCACAAATGAGCCTCCTCGCCATCAGGTAGTTCAGTCCATTCAGAGGCTCAGAAGGAAAGGAAGGATTTTAGTGATTGCACTGAAAAGATCCCCTGCCCTAGCAAGCAAGGCAACCTCAGGACAGGTATCACCTCCTGTGAATGGCTGATGTGAGAGTGAGTCCTGACCAGCAGAGAAAGCGAAGCAAAGCGTTTCTGGAGCCAGACTGGGGACGAATGCAGAGAAACAAACTGAGTGCTTGGTCTCCAGACTGAAAACTCAGCAGGGTGTTCCTGGTGTATGAAAAAACAAAGTTTTTCTGTAGCTGATCTATGGCATAAATGATAAAGGGCCTAAACTGAAAGTTTATCTAGAGTAATAACAGCTACTTGAAATATGCAGGATCTCACTTGTGGAACAGAATATAGCAATTCTACTTTGTGTTGATTAGTTGACTGTGTAAAAGCTTGTTTATAATTTTTTTTTATTATCATTATTTTCATTAAAGCTGTTCTAGTGTTCTTTTCCAATCCATATGTCCCTCTCCCTCATTCCCTTTCTCTTGCCCTTTGGGAGTGGAGCATCTTAACAGAGAGCATCTGTCATTTGTTTAGTGGCTGGTCCAGTCCTAACCCTTGACATAAACACTGTGATTGAGAGGCTCTGTGAGGCAGGAAGAAAGCATGTCTAACCAAAATCAGTTACTGTTCCAAGAACTCAGTGTCCGCATTTGAAACATTCATATATAGGAGTTCAAGTTTTATGGAGCTGCTTTCTCCTTCGGTTTGATGAGCCTTCATTTCCCAGTCTTCAGCTTGTGTATGGAGCATTTGGAACTTCTCTAACAACAATTCATGGTTTTCTTTGTCCAAAACAGTAATAGTACTTCTAAGTGCATTGACTGCTTCATCCTGTGAAGCGCTCCTCTGCTTTAACCTATCTGTAAATAAAAAGATTAAGTACTTTCTAGTTTTAAAAAAGGAAATAAGCATAAAAATAACTAGTGATTACCTATTTTCTCCTGTAGCTGTACAATTTCTTCTTGAGCTGACTGCAGTTCATCCTTTTTGAGGGACAATCGATGCTGTAAATCTTCAACCGTCCTCTGGAGTTGGTCATTTAAGAGCCTGGAATATCAGTACCCAGCTGAAAGAAGTTTGGGACCTATTCAGGGTCACCAGCTCATGGCTCTTCAGCTGCCTCAAGTGCTGGAACAGTTCCAGCGTAACCTCATGATAGGGTTGTGTCATTACCAAGCCCCAGCTCATGCCTCTTCAGCTGCCTCAAGTGCTGGAACAGTTCCAGCGTAACCTCATGATAGGGTTGTGTCATTACCAAGCAGCAACACGAGGTTGTGTCATACTAACCAGATTTGTCCTTCCTTCTCTGAGAGAGAGAAGACTATTAAGGATTGCTGAGGCCAACAGAACTTGGTTGCTCTGGACCCTTGTGTCACCTTAAAGGTAAGATTTAACTTTTGCCTGCCAGAGCCCAAAGGACTTTCACTGAAACAGTTTTCAAAGGCAAAAAGTAGTAAAAGTTTATTAAAGCGACAGATATAATAGCTTTGGAATTGCCATTGATAAATACGCTCGCTGCAATAGGCCTAATAACTAATATATAATATTAACACTAGCAAAAAGAAAACCATCCTGGGTATTTTCACCAGATGGTGAGAGTGCAATTCCTATCAGGAAGGTGTCTCTGTCTTGGGTGGAGGAGGAGCAGTACAGCCTCTTGACAGTCTCTGTGAAGTCTTCAGTCTTTCTCCCCCCCCAGCCAGGTATTACTCCTCTTGGCGTTTCAGACCCTAACTGTCTCTGCCTCTTTAGTTTAGCATGATTTGGGTGGAGAGTTGAGTAACACAGCCAATACATGTTTAGCATGTATTGTGTTTGGCTTATTAGCATATTGGAGGCATGAATTTTAATATTAATTTTGCAGTTAATTAGACAAAGGTCTTCACTCGGACACTGGAACTTTCAACATTTGCTTGCTTTCTTCACTTAGCCAAAACAGGACTGTCTTATCTTCACAGGACTCCCTTTTTGGCCATTATTTATGCTGGCTCAAGGAATCTCCATTCCTAGAGATAACACAGGAATTTCGTACTTGCAGCAGGTTAGCATTTTGTACAGAATCCTCACACCATGCAGCAAGTCCACCTAAACACCATTCTAAACTGGAGCAGTGGAACCTCAGTGGAACCAGCATGATGAACTGAAACATTCCTTTCCTCTGATTTCTGTTACTTTTCATCATTACTTGCGTGTTTGACTCCTTGCTTTATAAAGATTTTAATATGGAACACATAGCAGTGTTTACTGGCAAAACATTAGAAATTTTCTGTTGTGCTACATTCACAAGCAAAGGACACGGTGGTTAAGGAAAACAATCCTAAGAGGATGAGAAAATTCTCATTTGCAATTAGCCATAAAAAATCATCAAATAAATCCAGGAGGACCTTGCTGTCAAAAGCCACGACAGCACTTTCCTCACTCCTATTTACGTTTCCTTAAGACATAAAGAGTAACAAGTGATTCTGGAAATATTGTATGGTCTCTCCCCAGAACTCCGCTCTTCTCTATGGTCATAGAACAAGCTGACATCTGTGAAAGACCACCACATTTTGTGTTTGACTTACTGAAGTGAGCAAATCTCAGCTTTAAATTGAGAGGAATCATCACATGTCTGGGCGAGTTTACTGGACTTCAATTTTAATTCGTTTTCCAAAGAGTTTAATCTTTCTTTCAAGATAGAGACTGTGGTCTTCAGTTCACACCTCTCCAACTCCAACTGCAATTTAAAATTTAAATTAAATAACCAAACATGTTACTGGTGTAGAAGAGCATCACAACGTGGCTCAAAATACCCCATTGCAGTTCAGTGTAACATCACTGAGTCTGGGTTTGGGTTTTGGTTGGTTTTTGGAGTTGGTTTGTTTTTTTAAAAAGAAAAAGTATGGTTATGTTTGGTCCCAAACAAAGCTACAGGGCCATGTGAAAGGTCACAAGGGTGTATAGCTTAGTGCCCTAAACTGTTTGCAATGAATGGATGAAATCATCATTAATATGAAAGGTAAGAGAGATGACAAAGGTAACTGGTCTTTCTTGAAGCCCATGAAGACTTTTTTTTAAGTGATTTGTCTGACTTCTGTGTGTAAGTGCAATGAAAGTATTAAACAACCTCTCAAACTTGCTAGAAACACCTGAGGCAAGTGTTTTTGTGGGGTATTTCAGAGTGACACA
>NW_010397221.1:0-20215 GCF_000710305.1 Buceros rhinoceros silvestris
TATATACAATGTTCGTATGAGGGTTGAGAAGAACAAACTTAAATAAGGAACAAGTGATAAAGTGATGTATCTTTATTTAAGAATCACCAGTGTGAAACCTTCTTGGCCACATTTGCATAGCATTCAAAATTTAGACTGTGTGAGTATGTATATAAATATACATATACGTGTATATATGCACACACATGTAGATATTCCTAATACATAGGTATGAGGACAGTATTGAATGCAAACTTATTTTTTCCTGTTCCTTAAAGCCCAGAAAAAAGAAGTATAGAAGAAATAGAGCAGGATCATGGCAAAGCTAGAGAAGAGACCATTGTTATAAGAAAGGACTGTAACATTTGTGTAAGATCATATATATATATCAAAATAACATTTGTGTAAGATCAGCATATGTATTGTTCTCTAAGAGACTTTTTTTAATAGTTCGGTTATTTTTTTAATAATACCATGTCTATACTGCTGACATCCTTACCTCTTCTTCAGACCCCGGTGGCTAATTTACAGCCATAATACATGCTCACCCTTCTACTATTACAGGAGTTAGTGCAGGGGCCAGAGCTCTGACCAGTGGTATTGGAGTGCACTTTAAAAACTTGGAAAGAATCACTTGTGCCTTTTTCATTACAAACGCAAAAGTAACAACCTCTTATTTGCATCACCTCTGTAAGACACTCTACTTTAAATGTCTATCAGTGTCTACTTTAAATGTCTATCGGGGTGCAGTGTATGCTGAACCAAGCAGGACAGGCTAAACTGAGATGTTATTTTTCTCTGAAAGAAAGAATCTAAGATACCAGCTACTGCAGAACCTGCTGTGCATTGTCCCATGAAAACATGCTAGAAATAACTGAAAGCTGAGAAGCCCTTTTTTGGCAGTACTTCACAAACATTTGACCAAAGTACTATACATACGCAACTCCTGACTTCTAGCAGCTCTTTGCTGAATCGGGGAAGGCTGATCATTTTTAAGCCATTTGACCTACAGTTAGAAGAGCTTCATACGGAGGCAGGAAGGTTTCTTTATCAGTGATGTTTAGCAGTCATGTTTGTTTATCTGTGTCTGTTTCTGGAGTAGGTTGTAACAGAATCAGAGCAAAAAGCTTTTGCTCTACTCACATGTTATAGGGAAGCTAAAAAATTAAAAGTAATTCTCTTTATTTGCTAAAGCTATAAAACAGTATGTTACAATCAAGTACAGTACAACAAATTAGGATAATTGCTGGAAAATTTAAGAACTGTTTAAACTCTGTAGCGGCTGTTTCAGAAAAGCAAGAAAAGCACTGAAAGGCACCACAATCAGAACAACATTTTTTGGTGAAAAGACTTTCATACAACAAGGCAGACCGGAAACCTCCACTGAGGAAGAATTAAGCTACATAAACTTGATTTAACAATCAAGTGAAAGTACAATTCAAGCAGCGTACTGAAGGGAAGGAGTAATTCTAACTAGGCACAACTAACCTAGGACAGCAATTGGGTAGGGATGCATTAAAATTGTCATATATTCATAGCCACCTGAGCTGTTGAAGAGCTAAATCTGAACTTTAACTTCGGAGAAATGCAAAGCACAATCTTCCCTTGTTTGTGGTCTTGATTTGAGAAAACTTATTGAATTACAAGAAACAGCTTGGGTGATAATGAATATCCTGATTTTTGTGAAAACTACTTCTTCAATCTGTTTTGATATGATTACAGAACAACCGCTCTGTGATGACATGCTGCCATTAATAGTGAGGTAGAGAAACAGAGTTAGGAAGTGGAATGTCTTTGGTGAGGAAATTGAGTTCAGTCTGGACTTGGTCTACGCAAGATGGAAAAGAGAAGCAGCACTTCCTCTCTGGAGAAATGGAATCTCAGAAGGTAATTCGGTAATAAATGAGATAAGGGAGCTGGAGGCCACCACTGATTAAATTAAAGGCAAATCAACCTGTCCAGAGAGAAAACTGCTACCAGTTAGGGAGTGTTGTGTAGGGGATCACATAAACTACCTCAAAAAGGACAGGCAGAGAGTGACCCTGTAGTAGAATTTGAATCCCAAAAGGAACTGCATTATTACGCAGGGAAATCACTAGAGAAGAAAGATGGCACTATCTAATTTAACAGAAGTGGCCTATATTTGCCATTTAACCCCAAAGCGGTGCACCAGAATAGCTAATTTAGATTGATAAGAGCATAAAATACAGTGTTTTCTAAAAACTTTCAAGGACGGTGGAAAGCAGATCTGAAGTCACCGGGTGAAAGGAAATCCTAAGAGTCCCTTTAGAGCTTCCAAAAGTATAAGATGCACTTGATCTTCAACTAGCAGCATATATTAATCCTTAAAAAGGATGGATGGAACATCAGTTTAAAAAATAACAGGATGGTGAGGTTTTGACTGTTCTTCTGGACAGTCTTGACAAATACAAGACCTGAAGTATTAGTAGGTATTTTATGTAGGTTTATGGCATGCATAGAGTGTTCTTGCTTTTTAGCATTATGATTTTTATCATTATGATTGGAGAAAGAGAAGGATCTTGTTAACTTTGTAAGATACAGTTGGTTAGACTTGTGCATTGTTGAAGATGGGTTAAAGTAACCACTCTTATAACTGACAAGAAATACACGTTACGTACTTTCTGACCATATCAAACAGACTTCTGAGTCCCATTCACTGAATATTCATGTTACTTTTAGCCATTTCCAATGTTATTTCTGCAGATCACAACCTGGCACTTCTAATGTATTAATGAATAATTTCTTTACTTGCTACCAGTCAAGACTACACATTAGATATTCAACAGTTGTTTCAGAAAAGGAGTAAAATATTATCCTCACTAGATCATGGGCTTGACGTCATTGAAACACAATGTTGATGTAACTGCAGAAAACCTACTTCTCAGAGAAAAGGTGAAGGAAAGGCAACTTCATAAAAACACCCGTCTGTTTTTCAGGTAGTCTAAATTCTGTTCAAAAGAGTCCTGAAAATGAAACAGAAAGCCCGAGGACTCCAACAGGGAGACATCTCCAGTATGTCCAATAAGTGTAATATGAGAGACACTGTAGAGACCTGTTCATTAAACTAAGTGGCTACCCAGCAGCATTAACATGAAAAAGGGAAACATTTAATTCTAAGTTGATGTAGTATTGAATCAGAAGGCTATTAGGTTGTTCTTTCCACACACACACCCCCCCTTTATATTTGCTAATTTAAACTACCAGGGTATTATATAATGAAACAGCTCATGTAAAAATAAGTAGGAATATTCAGTCGCTTAGCACAAGTACCACCAGAAAGATTGCAGAGTAGCATTTCATGGTTTATGATGCACCTATAAAATAGACACCTTGGAATTATTAGTTTCTTTCTCTTTCTTTATAATAATTTACTAGCAGCGAAGCATGTTGTGTTTGCCTTAAGAGTCTTATAAGGCCCCCCTTTCTTTAGCAGCTACAGTCACGATTCTTTCCCATTCTGTGTGCTTGGGATTTTTTTAGCAGCAAGTTGACTGTTACCAACCAGTTATTACAGATCTGGGCAAGTCATGCCCAGCGTGATGATAGGTGTAGTAACAGCTGCATAACTGTGGTCCTGTGACCAAGTTGAGACCCTTGTTCGTAATTCAACTGTTCACACAATTTCTTTTTTCCCAATGTAAGATGAGTGACAGTTTTGTCACAGTTGTAGGATAAAACAATATGGGGTAAAACAAAATATAGGGTAAAAGAAAAAACTCATTCTCAGATATTCAGCAAACAGGGAAATCGCCACATCAAGGCTGTATTGAAATATCTTACCTCAACAAAACGAACAAATGTGTTGGCAGTTCTTATTTTTCTCTAAAATTTGTTTAATTTTGGTATTAGTCCCTCCTCAGTTTCACCCAGACAGGTAAATAAAACAAAATTAATAAAGTATCTTCCAGTTTCCCAAGGAAATTTGGGGGGGCGGGCGCGAAGTATTTTATTAATGTTGAGACCTTCCTTCACACCTTCCCAAGTTTCTACTCATCTTGTTTAAAAAAATGGCAACAGAAAAAATAGAAAGGAAAGAAAAGCTGAACTTCTTCCACGGAAAATAAACTTGGCAATGGGAAAAAAACCTCAGGTTCATCTTAGATCCTGTCTTCTGAAGGGGAAAAAACCTCAGGTTCATCTTAGATCCTGTCTTCTGAAGGTAATCAGTTCAGCTGTGATTTCTGACTTTTCAAGATTTCTTACATATTGTGCTCAGGAAAAAGAAGAAAATTTACCCTTACTCCTTTTTCACCTCTGAGACTAAATAAACAATGGAAGACAGTGCTTTCACAGTTATCAGTTAAAAAGACACTCTCATGGTTTGTTGTACTTTTATATTTATTATTAAATTGAAAAATCTTTGTATAACACTGCTGTGTTTAGTAATTTCTTTTAGGTTCATACCACTGAAAAATGGATTTGTAACTGAAGTCCTCCCCTTCTGAAATGCATAGAAACAGAAGAGATACTGTTCTACAACTTCCCAGTCATGAGCACAACTCTTCTGGCATAGGGAGGAGCATCTTTCTCATGCTTTTCACACTGTGGAAAATCTCCATCTAAGCCATCATGGTACATCATGGACCACAGCTGAGCTGTTTGACATAGAGAGGAAAGTGGATGTAATGAAACTCAGTTGTGCACATAGAGTTTTCCAGACTGAAGATTTCTGATGAAGCACATTATAAAAATGCTACTGCATCATGTACTACACAAGCTGTGCAACCTGAAATCAAACAAAAAGTTTATCACAGGTTCAATACGTACTACTTCATCTGAAACATAAATACCAAGAGTATTCTGTTTTCCTCTGGAAATTCCTCTTTTGTGTTTTGGTTCTCCATTCCTCATTCTTCCTTTCGAACAATTATATTTTTGAACATTTGGCACATGCAAAATCTAATTGTTCCTACTCCATGCACGTTCATTACTGCACTTTAGGACACAGGACTTCAGGAAGCCCTCCTAGACTGACCAGACTACTGGGTAGGTTCAGTTATTGCTTTACGAGCCAGAGAATTATAACCACATCTAGAGGCTTATGAGAGATGAAGACCTGTTTTGTACGGCCCTGTATCGGCACTTATATCAGGGAATGTTAATTTCTAGATGTTATCTCTGGCAATATAGAAAGAATAAGCCACCTTCTCAAGGTCACGCAGCAGTTCAGTAGCCAAAGCTTAGCTATAACCTGGATCTTCTGAACTCCTGCTTTCCTGTTGTTTGTGTTGTACCATACTGCATTTCCCACAAAATCCCAAAATGCAAGCAAAATAAGAGGCCATTTCTGCCTTTTTCTCCATAACAGCTCCTTCTGTTTCAGTGTCTGCAAAGCTGTAGTATGCCTCCCCTCTAGCCTTTTCTTCTCATCTGCAGTCAAATGGCTACAGGAAGGGTAGAGTTGCCTCCCCTGCATAAAAAAGATCCAGTTTCCCCTTACATCAACCTGCATTACAGATGCATGTCCTAGGAGAGAATGAGGTTAAGAAAGTCCCCAAGAAAAGATACTGAAAGTTTTCTTAAAAGGTATGCATATGTCATCTTACAAGCTCTCATAAAGTACTGAAATGTTTTCAGATTGTTTTGTCCATGCCCCTAGTGAGCACTGGGTACAAAGTGCACATCCACTGCAGAAGAGGATTGCAGTGCTGCTGGGTGACTTTGTATGAGCTGATTGATGCATATGTCTACTGATATATCCTGTAAAGTTGTTCATAACATATCAAGCATCCACAATGTATGGAAATCTGACTTGAACTTACTATTTTACTCCAGAACAATCCAGTGTAGGAAATATTACTCTACAGTTTAATTCAAAAAGTACTGTAGGCAACCCTTAGCAGGATGTTTACTATGTGAATAAGCAGCCATACACGATAAAACCAGTTTTACTCCAACAGTAAACAAATCTGACTCATGTGAAGCACACAAGAGTAGACCATAACATGCAATCTACAGCTGTTAAGAGACAAGTACATGGTGACAATATGGGCCTCTGATGTGTATCCTTGTGTAATCACCTATCACACAATCCATGTAGCAATACCCCCTCTAATGAAAGGAAAGGAACACAGCCTACTAAAAATGAATTAAACATGATCATTGAACAAGCAAGCAACGATACAAAACGAGCAAAAATGTTACCCAGGATACAATTACTTCAGAATGTGATTTGTCAGATGTTTGTTTTCTCAGTTACCGTAGGCAGGGTTTGTAGCATCACCTATCATTAAGATTGCCTAACATCTCCCATTATAAGACCTCATTTTCAATTGTTTATAACTTTGCCTAAACACAACACTCGGCTGAAGTTTTATGATGGATGTTTGCCTTGTCTAATATTTTAAAATGATAACCAAATAACTTCATCTGTGTTCAAGGCTGGGGGAGAGGCCAGAGAGAACTAATAGAGCTTGACTGCTACTGGTACTTAGGTTTCCTCATTTCAGTTGAGTTCAGGTATTTCTGCAGATGACTGTATTAAACCTGTAGACATATCTTCAGTGTCCTGAAGATACAACACAATCTAATTGTCTTTAGCAAACTGGAGAATTGACAGAGAACCTGAAAGTCTGAAAGAATAAAAAAAAAACCAAAAAACCCCAAATTATTTTAATATCTTCTAAACACTCCGGGCAGCTTAACCTGTTGCATATTTCAGGTACTAGACAGTAGTTTGAGCTAGACCTGAAATAAAGCTATTATTTAGTCTCTGTGGCCTTTTTCACAGAGTGATGAATGAGTAAGGTGACTGTTCAGAAAATGCAATATACACTCACAATTAAAATAATCAGACCATGCAAGGCATTGAATCTGATGCTAAGAAATGTAATATAATAAGAATGGCCAAATACTGAGCTCTTCCAAAGCATTTGTTTGAGATTTTCAGTCTTCTGGACCAACTCTAAATTCAGGCAGGTTTCACAAGTTTCACAAATAGGTTTCAGAAAGTAGAGCCACTTAGATATTTTGGCTTTTTCAATGCAAGGAATGCCTTCTCTCTCAGGTTCCAAGACCAGTCATTGGAAAGAATTACACTGACCTTGCCATGAAGACACAGCAACCTTGAAATCCCTTATTCATTGGGTCTTGGCTCACAGCTAAGGATGAAATTACTCCTTCAGCTATTCAGCTGTTGCAGAGTCAAAGTTTTTCCCAACACTGTCTCCTGTGACTATTGTTTTTATTATTCCTCAGAAAAATGTATTGTTTTACTACTTTTTATCTCTAATTCCTGGTGCTCTTTAAGTTATTTTGGATGCACTGTAACGGTTTTAGCATTTTGGAAAACATATTGTACTGAAAGAAACAAGGAATCCAGCTTCATTCAAAGAGGTTTAAATTTTTCATAACAGTATGATGTTGAAAATGTGTTGGGGTTTTGTTTGGTTGGTTGGTTTTGGGGTTTTTTTTAATGCACCAAGACTACTTGGTATCAACAGAGAAGGTGATGAGGAGGAATGTATTTTTGATTTGGATCAGGGATGGGAGGCAGTCCAGGAACCTAGAAAGGTAAATTTGGCCAGTTGCAAACTATGGGAGCAGAAAACAACAGAAAACTTAGAATATTGCTTTTCATCTTCATGTGGTGTAAACTGAAAATTTCCAAAGAAGCCTTGTCTTTCCTCGAAGGTCTTCATGTCACTTCCACAGTTTTGGGTCCTTTCTTCAGTATCAATTTTTAATAACTCTCAGGCTACTGATGGAAGTGGCCAGTCTACCATCATGGCCAGTATTCAGCATTTACTTTCAAGCAGTCTGCAAATGTAGCAGCTGAGCAGATATGTTTGAAATTCTAAATTTTAGAGGTGTATCCCTCTGAAGATCCCTCCCCAAGGCTTTCCGCATCAGTTTCTGGATCTACTATGAATATATCTATACTTCCCTACCATACAGAGGTATTGTGAGGATCAGTGTGTTTGAAATGTCTGAAGGATGATGGGCGTGATGTATTTGGAATAAGCAGACAATTTGGTGGCTTAGAGATTTTTAGAGTATTTTTTACTTTAAGTATGCATCAGAGAATTTTTGTTGTACAATGGAGCCACAATGTGCTAACATCACATACCACTTTAAAAGGATCTAATTGTACTCTGCATGATGACACCTGTCCAGTTTCTCCAGCCTGTGCCGCCTGTCGCCAGCCTGTACTACTGGGGCAGAAAAAGCACTCTCCTGACAAAGGCAACATTGTGTGGGCATGTATTTATCCTTTCATTCATTTTTCACTTTGCTTTGCTTTGAGTTTAAAGTTGACTTAAGATGACTTCAGATTTCAGACTAGGGAAATGATAGTTTTTCAGTCAATTGTATCTTGAAGTCCCCAAATTTATGATGGCATGGGAAACCTGTTTTATTTCTCTGTGTTGTCCTTCCTTTTTCCCCGTTTCTTCTTGTCATCGTTTCAGAACATTAGAGGCTATCTTCATTTAGGTACCTATCCATTGCCTGTGATGATGAGACTTTGAATTTAGATTCTGTTCTGCTATTGCTAATTCTTTATTTCTGTGTGTGTTGAGAAAGATATAGCCAGTTCAGAACATTATAATTTAGCATGAAACAGTTAATAATAATGCCCTTGGGTGTGGCAAGCAAAAAACCCTGGTTTTATTTCCCTTTGAAGTTGGACAGCATGAGGAACAAAGGTAAGGATGAGATGTTACGTTACTATCAAAAGCAGTATTTCACTAATGCTGAAAGCAGCAGACTAGACAGTAGTCTGTCTAATGTTGCAACATTAACCTTACTGTTCTGTTCAGGAATAGAATTCGCAAGCTGAATGTGATTGAACTAAAATTAAAAATCAGGTAACAGATTCCTTACTGTTGCAGGCAGGAAAGAGGACCCTCTGTGGGAAAGGAAGCTCTGTGTTGTGTTTATCTTCACAGCTGTTTTATATAATTAAAAGAGATATGGAACAGGGGATACAAATGTAGTATTAAAACTGTTCGACATAGAAAGTAAAGCTAAGGTTAGCAAGTCAGAACAGCTATGATCTGCTTAGGTCAAGTGTTATTTTACAATTCAGTAGAATAAAAAAGAAAACTCTGTTCTTTTTGACTGCAGGAATTGTTACATACAGTAATGAGTTAGTCCTGGCTATGGCTCTGCAGGGACAACAGGCAAACTAGCCAAAATCATTGTGCTCTGGCCAATAGCTTTTGCATAGCCTTAGAAGTCAGGCTTTGATAGTGGCTGCTGCCTAGATCTCATTGAAAATTTCCAGGAAGCTTTTTTATAATATATTATAAATGCTAGTAGATTTAGAATTGTTCTGTTAACTGAAAATTATGTATTTATATAACAGGAAAAATAAATTCCTGACAATACAAGGAAACTTTAACAGGAAATTAAAGAGAATGCACACTTTTTTTTTTTTAGGGTCTGTGCTCTTTAATGTTTTTACTAAATTATCTGGATGCTAGACTCAAACACACATGAAGTTTGCTGATGATACTAAACCAGGAGGAGCTGTGGACTCTCTCAAGGGCAGGGAGTTCCTACAGAGAGATCTGGACAGACTAGAATCACCAATCATACGAAATTTAGCAAGAAAAAGTGCTAGATTCTGCACCTGAGATAGAGTAATCCTAGTTATATGTACAAACTGGGGGACAAGAGGCTGGTGAGCAGCCCCATGGAAAGAGATCTGGGGGTTTGGATTGATCCTCTTTGGATTTCAACTTTGGGACAAGCTGAATGAGTCAACAGTGTGCCTTAGTAGCCAAAAAGACCAGCCTGTCCTGCTGTGCATCAAGCACAGCATTGCTAGCCAGTCAAGGTAGGTGATTGTCCCATGCTACACTGCACTGAAGTGGCCCCACCTCGACTATCATGTGCAGTTTTGAGCACCTCAATATAAGAAGGACGTCAGACTATTCGGGTGTGTGCAGAGGAGAGTGACAAAGGTGGTGAAAACTCTCAAGGGCAAGACTTAAGAGCAGCAGCTGAGGTCACTTGGCTTGTTCAGCTTGGAGAAGGCTGAAGGGTGACCTCCTGGCAGTCCACAACTTCCTCAAGGGGGCAATGAAGGGGGAGGTACTGATCTCCTCTGTCTGGTGACCAGCGATAGGACACCAGACAGAAATGGAATGAAGCTGCGTCAGGGGAAGTTGAGACTGGACATTAGGAAGTGGTTCTTCACTGAGAGGGTGGTCAGTCACTGGAACAAGCTCTCCAGGGAAGTGGTCATGGCACCAAACCTGTCAGAGTTCAAGGAGCATCTGGATAATGCTCTTAGTCATATGATTAAGTTTTAGATAGTCCTGCAAGGAGCAGGGAGTTGGACTCTATGAATCTTATAGATATGATATTTCATATTGTATGGTATGAGCCTCCGCATTCCTATGAGGACCAAGTAATTTATAACATGTAATAATTGATAGACAGTAATTCCAAAATTTCCCAAACTTTTGAACACGTCCATGTTGTTCAACAACTCCTAAAGCTGTAGTCCTGCCTTTACACATATTGCCATGCAAAAAGCCTATGAAACTCGCATCATGAGTCCAGTGGGAATTCTTCCCCTAGAATAATTCTCAGAGCTATGGACACACAAGAGGTCAATCCAAGCATGGCTTTGTGAAGCTGTGACTCTCCTGAGTCTGTGATGACAACCGATTCTGTCTCACCTCCAGTCCATTCTGCTAAGAATGGAGAACATTTTATCCTATGCCCTTATTTTGTTGATAACTAAATAGGCTCAAATGGCTGCTGTAGCACATTAGGAGAACCTTATTCCAACATATGTAAAATGTGCTGTAGCAATCTCAACGTGGAGAGCAACCCAGAGAGAGTTAACTTCATTTAGTACATGGGGTTTGAGAGAACATAGGCTGGAGATAATTAAAAAAGCATTGTGCAAGTAACTAATTAGTGTTGGGTGTGGAAATAGAATCCCTCCTCTATCTCCAGCCACTTTGTATGCCAGGCAGAGCGCTATCCCCTGCTCATGACAGTAGCATCTAAGTGCCTTCCAGCCTGTAGTGAGCAACAGTTAGGCCTTTTACCCATCTTACTATTTTAATTTCTTTCCCTGAGGACAAATGTGTTGGGGAATGGTTCTCATTTTGAGTTTCCTTCTGGGTAACATAATATGATGTATATAAGGAAAGAAGTTCAAAGAACAGAGCTGTTTGTGAACTATCTTCTTCCTCCTCATTCACCCTCTGAAATCGTGCATCTTGATGCTACTTTGAACATCAACATTTTAACTTCCCCTTCTCAGATTCTCCAAATAGCTGTCATCCAATCATTTATTTACCTATAGGTGCTCAGACAAGTTTCTAGGTGACACTTTTGGGAGATCTGTCTTTCTCACCAACCAAGGCAATTCATTCTCACCAGGCACCTGGATATCAATAGTGGTGGAATAATTTCCTATGCATTTGACTATATACGAGATAAATATCTATTTACTAGGAGAGGGAGATTGAGAGAGAGACTGAGATTCTACTTGCCCATTTTTAATGTTTTCTCTCCAGTCCAAATTGGAGGTAAAAGAAGGAATTGAGGCACAATTCCTCTAACGTGAAAAAAGAAGAAATTGCAACCTCTGTTTTGCGTTTCAAGGTATTCTAAATGATAGGATATTGTTTGTGAAGCACTGACCCCTGCTTCTAAGATTAACTAAGGTTCAGCTGCAAATCTTGGCTGGAGGACGTGTCTCCCTGCAACCACTATAATTGTTAACATTCCAGACAGAACTGATAGAAAAGACTTTGGATTAGTATCTTTCTTGCTAAGGGTGCCTCTGACCCAGAAACAAGAGGAAAGGATCATCTTTAAGTTATCTATTTAGGCAGAAAATGAAATACATGTTTTCTAAAAAGGGCAGAACAAGGCCTTAATAATACTTTCCAGTCTACCTTCTCTTCAAGGTCTGGGAAAACATCCTCTTCTTAAACTGTTGGTCTTTACAGCTTAATATTTCAGAGCTTTTGGGTTACCTATGGCCTATCCTTCCTCAGTGACATCAAAGAGACAAAGTTATTGTCTCTTTGTAGAATCCAGATGAATTAGTCTCATCAAGAACTGACAAATTCTTGCAAAACGCTTGTAACACCAGACTCCAGAAGAAATCAAGGAGATACAGCTTTGTTAGAACCTTTGATTTTTCAACAATTTCTTGCCAATTGCAGGTTTCTTGGAACCATAAGCTTTAATGTGGTAAGTTTGTGAGCTTGATTTTTTTTTTTTTTTTATTAGTTGTTGTTGTTGAACATCTGCAGAAACAAATGAGAGCTCAATCTACATCATGGCAGCATCTTGGAACCATAAGCTTTAATGTGGTAAGTTTGTGAGCTTGATTTTTTTTTTTTTTTTAATTAGTTGTTGTTGTTGAACATCTGCAGAAACAAATGAGAGCTCAATCTACATCATGGCAGCATTCTCAGGAGACATAAGGCAGTATATAAAATACTATGCATCAAGATAGCTTTGTTAAAGATTTTTTTCATCCTTAAGTACAGTGATTTGGTTTAGTTACAGAAGTGTTATGCAGCTAGAGGGAGAATAAAGCCTTCTGTTTGCTCTAATGTTGTGCTTCTGTGGAAGACAACCACATTCAAAAGACTTTTTGTTTTTCTTTTTCTTTCCTGCCTGCTCTTCCTCAAGGATGCTCAGTCTGTAATCCTCAGCTCCACCTCACCTTTGGTACTGCACATGCTTTGCTAAGCTGCAAGGCAAGCAACTCTAACACAGAGAGACCATTAAGTTTCTTTAAGTACGAAAAATTCCTTTTTCTATTTTCAAAAAAAAAATCCCAATGCCATGCCTATATTTTTCATTTAAAAATGAACACCACCGCCACCAAAAAAAACCCACAAGCAACAAAAGATCTGATCGGCCTGTTCTTTCCCAAGGCTGCCTTGTAAGCGGTTTTCACTGTTCTATGAGAAGGATGACAAATTTAGCTAGGGCTTGAAGAAAAACAACTCAGCTGATAGCAAGTAGACAAAGCCAATTCCTGACGGAATTTAACTGATGTATAGTAAGAGCTGGATCTCAAGTTCCTCTCCCACATGACTGTCTTGCAGGAAACAGATCCCAGGTAGATGTGAGACTTGCCTGCTTCTACTGGAAACAATGCTTCTCCTGAAACCCAGCCCTTAGCCTCCCTGGTTTTCCATTATGACAATATATCTTCATTGGAAATTCCTTGATCAGGCAGCTCTTGAGAAACTGTTGAACTACACCCCTTAAAGGGAGATTTTTGTGGTTTAGGTCTTCAGAGACCAGCTTGAGACATGTAACTGCTGCTGAGGCCCACTGGATTGGGTGGTGTTCGTCTCTCAGTCAGTGGTGCTGACTCCCTGGCAGAAATGGGCATTTTTTGGTAGCACCACTGACTGTTTTCTCCATAGTTATTTAATATCCACACCAACATGGCTTAATTGACATCAGCACAATTTCAGTGGTACGGAAGCAGTGCAACAGAGTGGGAAATTGAGCATGAACCTCTGAACACATTCAAGCAAACCTGGTTTTCTTCTCCCTCATTTTCTCTCTCTGCTCTTCTTTACATTTAAATACTGATAGGAATTGCTTCTGATAATTATGACTTCTTCCCCTTGTATTTAATTTAAATATTCAGTAACTTTTTTTTTATTAGTGTTATGATTTAACTGAAACATAAAATAATTGCTACAGTTTGCTGTGCTGGGTTTGTGGCAGATGGAGTGAAAACTCAATTTCAGTTATAGCAGATTAGCTTGTGGGAGGAATCCCCAACAGCTATATGAACTTGGTTGCATGGAGTTTTTTCAGTATGGATATTGTGAATATATCCATACTGATATTGTGAATATATGGGTGAAGTTTGACACCGTTTCCCACAGTATTCTCCTGGATAAACTGGCTGCCTGTGGCTTAGATGAGGGTACTCTCTGCTGGATAAAATATGGCTGGATCACCAGGCCCAGAGAGTGGGGGTGAATGGAGTCAAATCCAGCTGGCAGCCGGTCAGCAGTGGTGTTCCTCCGGGATCAGTGTTGAGGCCTGTTCTCTTTAACATCTTTATCAATGATCTGGATGAGGGGATCGAGTGCACCCTCAGTAAGTTCGCAGATAACACCAAGTTGGGTGGGTGTGTCGATCTGCTTGGAGGTCGGGAGGCTTTACAGAGGGATCTGGACAGACTGGATTGATGGGCTGAGGTCAACTGTGTGAAATTCAATAAGACCAAATGCCAGGTCCTGCACTTGGGCACAACAACCCCCTGCAATGCTACAGACTTGGGGAGGAGTGGGTGGAAAGCCGTCCAGCAGAAAAGGACCTGGGGGTGTTGGTCAACAGCCAATTGAATATGAGCCAGCAGTGTGACCAGGTGGCCAAGAAGGCCAACAGCATCCTGGCTTGTATCAGCAATAGTGTGACCAGCAGGAGCAGGGAAGTGATTGTCCCCCTGTACTTGGCACTGGTGAGGCCACACCTTGAGTACTGTGTCCAGTTTTGAGCCCCTCACTTTAAGAAGGACATTGAGGTGCTTGAGCGTGTTCAGAGAAGGGCAACAAAGCTGGTGAAGGGTCTGAAGAGCGAGTCTTATGAGGAGCAGCTGGGGAAACTGGGAGAAAAGTTCAGCCTGGAGAAAAGGGGAGACCTTATTTCTCTCTACAACTACCTGAAGGGAGGTTATAGAGAGTTGGGGGATGGTCTCCCATGTGACAAGTGACAGGATGAGAGGAAATGGCCCTAAGTTGCGCCAGAAGAGATCTAGGTTAGATATCAGGGAAAACTTCTTTACAGAGAGGGTTGTGAAGCATTGGACCAGGCTGCCCAGGGAGGTGGTGGAGTCCTCATCCCTGGAATTATTCAAAAGACTTGTAGATGTGGTGCTGAAGGACATGTGCAGAGCGAACGGTTGGACTCGATAATCTTAAAGGTCTCTTCCAACACACGATTCTGTGATTCTGTGATTCTATAAGCTGTGGACAATTCTGGGATGCAGGAGTTACGCTCACTTCACAGATGAATTGCTGCAGTTTACAACCAGCAAGAAAAGTCCTTGAATTTAGGCTCCAAGTGTTAGTCTTGCCGGTGTAGACACAAGGAAATGACAAGTGACCTTAGCATCCTCATTGTGACATTACCTGATATGCACTTCTACAAATCTCATGGTGTAGTTATATATATCCTTTCCCCTATTTTAGCATTAGGACTTCCCTCACCATAGCCTGCATAACATCACTATTAGTAATTTGCAAAATTCCACAGAACCATTGCATTAGCCTATGCACAGAAGTGCTTCAAAGAATATCAAAGTAATAAATCATGGTTTAGCTGTTTATGAGTAATGCACAGAAATGCAAGCACAGTAATTACATTTTTCTTTACATTTACTTCAAATTTAAAGTTTTAATAAACTTTTACGTAAGTCATTCTTGAATATGTACAGGTCATGTGTCAGAATAGACATCTTCTTTACTTCCACAGCATTTTGAATGAATAGCCTTTGTCTTCTCAGGTTGATCAGTTCAGTGACTTGGTCGCCAGGAAACTAAGTGTACACTTTAGAGAGAAAGAAATATTAAAACACTTCTATGAAATCTTCTCCAGGAATGACCTCAAACCATTTCCAACACAGCAAAATACCATTCAGTTAAAGTCTGGTATCTTTTAGCCCTGGCAAAATCCAGTATTAAAACATTCACCGAAAGGCTGGGATCCTTTCTTTGCTGAGGTTCCCATAAAGACCACAGCAGAGCTGTGACAGCAGATATTAAAGACCTGGCAATCTTATATACAGGAAAGTACATATACACACAAGGAGTGCTGGTCACTCTTCTTAAACATTGGCCATCAGTCCTGGGTCTGGGACAGATTATGTTTCAGAAAGAATTCCTGTGTCTCTGAATGCAAGAAGACACCTTCTGCCAGGTGATTTACATGCTTAGTTGGATGCTCTTTGGAACCATCGAGAGTTTGCAGCAGTACCGTGATTTTCCAGGATGCTGACTACCTGACAGCAGAGCTAGACTCTGGATTACAGCCCTGCCTTCGACAGCCGTGTGTCCCCGTGAAAGAAGGGCAAAGCCTGAGTGCCAGCTCTCCTGCTCTGGCACTGGTCAGGGCTCTAGGATAAGATCTGGCACTGTTGTATGGACCATTGTTTAAAGGAGTGTCCCAGGGAATGGAGCACCTTCTCGTTCCGCTCTGTGCACTGGAAATTGATTAGGCAGCACCTGTTCCCCTTTCCCACAAGTGCTGAGTTCAGTTCAGCACTGTAGGCAAGAGTTCTCAATATTTGCAAACACTCCCACCCAAGATCAGCACATGTATCAAGTGGAGGTGTTGGCAGTGTCCTACCTACTGAAACCCTGTCCCAGGATGCCTCAGGGTTTGTTTTCTCTGTATTCTCTGTATACAGAATATTTTATAGTAAGATCATCTTCTTTTATTTAAAAGCAACAGCATTTTAATCCTAACAATTCATTGTGTGTTTGGAAGGTATTAAAGCTTCAAGATCACCTGCTGTCAGGATGGGCGTGATGTGTAAATTTACCTTGCTTGATCCCAGTCCTTAAGTTCACTCACATAAATGTGCCTTCTTTTAAGGCAGCATGAGGGTGGTGAGGGGGGCAGCGTGGGTATCTGAAAAGGTACAGCACCACTAAAGTGGGGTACACCAGACTGCCACTTTTCAGTTGGATGCAACTGAGTCAAAATTGTCACAAACACCTGACAAACAACGGGAAAATGGTGAGCAATTTCAATTTTGAATGATGTGGTTTGATCTGGATTTGCAATGAGATAAGATCCACTGCAGATGAGAGATTTAGACTGCAAGGAGGCAGGCTCTCATGCTCATAGCAGGCTGGGGACAAGGGAGGGACACAAAGTAAGAAGCTGAGTTTATATTGCAAAGGAAGGATATTCCCTATGGAGAAAAAATTACTTCAGTTATGACTGTCAGTCAAAAACAGCAAGTATACTCTGAACGACCCTTATTTTGTTGTGTTTTCTCCTTGTATTTTCAAGATGTGTCTTACTGCATGATGGTTATTCTTTTTACGCAGAACATTAATTTTCCTTCTTTACTGCCTTCACATCTTGTCCATAGAATGTTCAGAAGATAGCCATGTATTTGTAGTTTATCTAATATAGCTTTACTTTTACTCCTTGGAGGCATAACAATTGAAATTGTCAGTTATTGTCTCAGAAGTGAGCATAAAATATGAGCAAACTCTTGCTGTCGTGTTTTTGCATGAGAAAAAAAAGCAACTAGTAAAACATTTTCATTTTCAGAATGGAGCTGTTCTGAAGAAGTATCTAGTATTAGGGTTCAAATTCTGGTTTTCAAATACCCATGCTTCAGCTAAGGAAAAAGCAAGAGTATTTTAAATACTTGTTCTCTGGGGTTTGGGACATTTTCGGGGTATCAAAGGGAAATTTTAATTATTTTTTAAGAAATATCTGTTTGGAGAAAATAAGTGAAAAATAATTCCACCAGCTCTACATGTGAAATTTGAGGCCATCTTTTTTTAAGCAATCTGCTGTGGCCTGCATATAATAGATGCAGGTTCACGCAGTGAAGAGATGCCTGGTTCACGCAGTGTAACCAGCTAACGGACTGCATATGGTAGAGCCCAGATAACGGTTGGTAATGGGCTAATGACTCACCAGATGTGAGTAACTAATCCGTTAGAAGAAACTGGTAAAAAAAGTTTCAAAGAGGGCTGGGTTTGAGATTAGTGTATTTCTTTCACTGTTTATTCATATTTCCCTTCCAAACAAAGCAACAAATGTTTCAACGCAGGCTAGCACAAAATCTGCTCAGATTAATATTATGCCTCTTATATAGAAAAGGTCATGATATGCTCTACCACTTGCTGCCTCTATTTTTATTATACTCCCTATAGTTACTACTGAAAATTGTGGCTGTTTACAATGTGATGTTCTTGATCTCATTTGATTATTAGATTTTCACCATGGCTAGAGGTTAACTGGCAGCATGAACACAGGAGGTGTGAGACGGATGGAGAGGAAGTCACGAATTCTCACCGCAGATTGCTTTATTCTTCGGCACGGAGCCAACAAGGAGCGTTATCTGAGAATGCTAATATATTCTGAGTCATTTAAGGATGCTGTGGATGACAGTGATGTGTTGGCCAAGACATGGATTAGATATCCTAATGAGACTCTTTGATGTCTAGATTCACTTTACCAACAGAAGCTCTAATAACCTACCATGGTTTTAAAACCCTTCTGAAAATGGGGTTTGGAAGAAACCTTAGCAGGTCTTGGGACTGGTTCTGACCTGGGTCAGTCCAAGGCGATGGTGGCTCTGAGCATGATTCAGTGCCAGGCACCAAAGATCTGTGCCCGGTTACTTCCAGCTGTTCTTAGCGCTCAACAAATGAGGTGAAGGAGGTCAGGAGGGCGAAGGCTCTGCTGTGCAAGATGCTGTGAGCAGTCTGCAAATCTAAATGCTGCTTGTGTTTGTTTGAACTTAGAGAGCTTCAGGAGGCACAAAAAAGAAAAAAAAAATCAGCCTAGCATGTGATACGAAGACTCCTTATAGGCCTGGCCAGTATTCAGTGTGTTATGTCCAGACACTAATAGAACCTAAAACACAATTCTGAGAAGGAAAATGCTGTCAGAATTGTAATCTCCCTCTCTCTCTGTAGTGGCGATATTCAATATTGATAACAAAGCTAGGAACTGCACATTTTCCAGCCATTATTTTTAAATTACAACAACTTGCAGCCGTATAGCAGGAGATTGTACCATAGCGAGTCTTCTTTTGCAAAGAATAATTCCCTTCATCACTGGGGATAGTATATGTTAAATATATTTAAAATATCTATGGTTTTGTGTATTAAACAACAAGGTAAAAATTGATCCACAGTATTAGATTTTACTGTGGAAAACGTACATGTAAATCCTCCTGACCACCAGTTCCTCCTTGTGTCAAGGGTAAATCTGAGCCACTCCCCTTGCTGAGCTTAAAAATGAAGGAAATTATTACACTTCCTTCTCAGCCAGGCCTAAGCCACGAAATTAAGAAATGACATAAAAAGCTAGAATAATACCTATGTCAAAACACTAGGAACCCATTTGCTTCTTCTGTAATTAATGTGTTTCCCAATAAAGTCAAAAGGAAGCTCACATCTGCAGGGGCTGAGGTCAGGGGATTTCTTTGCAGGGGTGCTGCTCCCTGGTGTGCAATTAAAACCCTAGAAGAAATCTACGTAAACAAACAATAGCTCTGTTATGACAAGAGTTGCCAGATGGTGCTTGATCATGCAGGTTTACAAGCTGTTTTTGTTTTTTAATGTATAAATGATCTTCCTTTGAAGTAAATTTCTTTTGCTGTAAGTGGATTTATGCAGGGGGAGTCAGACAGAACGGGACTTTGATTTCTGATTTATCATCCTAGTATTTATGCAGTTAGGGGAATAAGATAGCTACCTTGCATGTCAGTGAAGAGCCCCTGGAATCGAGTAGGGGGTAGGCATTACTCCGATAGTATTCAATCGCCCTTCTTCTGGGATTGCCCATAGACCAGTAGGCTCAGTGGTACCATGCAGTGTGATACTCCACGTCATCCACTGCTCTCTTGTTCCCAGGGAGAACTGCAGGTCTTCGACATCTGGTTCTGCTTGGGAAAGAGACCTGCATTTCATGACATGTTTTATTCTCAGAAGGGCCTTTTTATTTTTCAAAAAGGAAATGTGATGTGAAAAAACTTGGGAAGATCTTGAATTCCCACTTGGGACCTATCTTTTTTCTTGCCGAAGTGTTTGATGAACTCCTGTGAAGGAAAGCGCTCCAAGGGGGGGTGCAGGCTGGATGGAGATGGCTGCCAATGCCCTCCATGCTGGATGCCAGATCAGGAGGGCAGGGTTCCCAGTGTTTGATGCCACTGCCTCAGCAGCCTTCTTAGGGAAAGGGCTGCTGAAGATCCTCCATTCCTGTTCCAAAGGGAGGTTTTAAATCCAGCAGTTGACCCCCTCTGAATGCCCACCTCCCCCAACCCCCAGTTCTCCTGTCTCAACAGTTCTCATTTAAATTCCTCATTGTGACCATTTAAGGAAACTTCTCCCGTGTCAGAAGTTTTTGTTTTAAACTGACCAATAGTATTCCTTCCCATGGGATGTCTGCTGCATCTCACTGGTTAAAAGTTTTCGTGGGCTTCTGTTATTTTTGCGTCCCTTTCCCTTTAAAAAAGCACGCCCACGTCTGCCTCTCTCTCTTTCCACCTCGCCGGACATCG
>NW_010397222.1:0-2161 GCF_000710305.1 Buceros rhinoceros silvestris
ATAAAGCAAAAATGAAGTATTAATTTGAGAATTAAATTACGAAACAATTTTTTTCCTACATACACTTAAATGAAAGCTGTATGGCAAGAAAAATCCTTGGGTACTATTTTCAGTACAGCTAAGGAGGCTTATATCTGTAGTACCTCTTAGCAACATAGATGCAGCGCTGCCATGAGGATGACAGCACTTTTTTCAAGGGACTGGTATCCTGGGAACAGAGGTATTCTGGATGTATCTTACATCATATACAAAAGATGTACTTTGACCCTCCACATACTAATTCATAAAATTTGAACATGTGGTTCTTAGACGTGAGCAATTGCCAGTGAGTAGCATTACTAGCAGTTTAAGTTTTATTTTCAATATTTTCTTGTTTTGGATTTTTATCAGCGGCAAGGATTAGAAAGAAAGTTTCTGAGATGAGATGAGATGAGATGAGATGAGATGAGATGAGATGAGATGAGATGAGATGAGATGAGATGAGATGAGATGAGATGAGATGAGATGAGATGAGATGAGATGAGATGAGATAAGATGAGATAAGAGATAAGAAGAGATGAGAAGAGATGAGACATCATCGGGGATGCAGGCATCAAAGAAGCACTTGAAAATCACTTCTGTAGGCAAATATTGTATGGGACCAAGCTCCATAGGGCAACTAGAAAGTAGTAGTGTTCTGTCCCTTTCAGTCAGACGTCTCTCGTGAAGAGGCTGCCAGGAAACTCTAGCCATTTTTTTCATTTGGCAAACTCTCCTGCTCCCAGCTAGACTCAACCTGGGGTTGCTATGGGCTACTGCCCTCCCTAACCACTACAACTGTTGTACAGCAGCTTGCACTGAATTGCAGGCACAAGCTATACAGCCTTGATTAAGGCTCCTTGCAACTCAGAAATGACAGTATTTCTGCTTAAAATTAGAGACAAAGGCAAGCAAAAATGTTTTGACAACTTCTGCTTGAGATAGTATACAAGTTATTACCTAACGAATTATCTTTTTCCTAATAAAATCAGGACACAGGGAAAATGTGACCTCTCATGGTTCATTTTCTGGCAGACATTGCCAGTCCGCCTGGATGATTATTACTTAACAAACTTCGTGATCATTATCTGGGTCTTTCCCCAGAAAAAATACTTTTAAAAGATTTTTTAAAAACCTTATACTCCTGAATATTCTTAACGAAAAATCACAGAAATATTCCAATTTATAAATGATATTTACTTTATTTAGGTTTGAAATTTCCTATTTCTCTTTACATACTTGCCAAAAGTTACTCAAAGTTACATTCTGAAGCAAAAAAAAACCCCAAAACCTATATCTTTAACAAAAGAAAGCAGGAAACATTTTAATAACGATGATTTAACCTTTCTCTATTGCTCAGTTTTATTCATATTAGAAATACTATTAAGCCATTAAAAACATCCAAATGCTTAAAGGTAAGTCCTCAGGTAACTTTTTTGCCAGGTTTATATTTTATTTACTTTTGTTTGTTAATCTCTCCACTGGAAGGCAAGTAATTCCTTCAGTTTCAGTAGGATACACTTTTAGGGATACACGAGTCCCAACAGTTTTAGGGAAAAGTATTTTTCCTAGACCTTTCTGGTTTGAGTTAGAACAGAACTCATTCTGTTCAGTGATTTTACTTTCCAGCTCAGCCTCTCCTAAGTGACGACACTTTCTGAATTTAACAGTGTATTTTCGCAGACAGTGTCTGCTCCTACAAGTGGTAACTCTTGATGTTTACAGTTACCTCCAGGGGTTGGGGTGCAGAAAGGCTCTTGCTGACACTTGCTCCTGTGCAGACCAAGGTCACTGCTAAATCCTGTGTGCCACGGTGGGGGTGCAGTGAGTGAGAGGCTGTGCCTGCAGGGAGGAGCGGACAGGACAGGTGACCCTACACTGACCAACAAGGTGTTCCATCCCATAGACGTCATATTCGATAAAAAGCTGAGGGATCATGAGGGTCAAGCTCTCCGTGCATCCCTGAATCTAGTTTCAGAATCCAGCTCCTGAATCCAGTTCCCGAATCCAGTTCCCATCTGCTGCAGAGTCCATTGTGGGATTTCCCCAGTGCCTACCCTGCAGCATCAGTGGTGATGGTGCCATAATTGCCATCGGGGAGTTTGAGTTCAATATTGGTTTTATATATATTTATATATATTAC
>NW_010397223.1:0-6962 GCF_000710305.1 Buceros rhinoceros silvestris
GGGGATCTGCCAGCAGAGCTGGCCCTGCCCAATCAAAGCTCCCCTGCACTGCAGAAGGGGATGACGTCCCTGTAGTGCACATGTAGAATATATCAGGGAAGGGAGACTGGGTCAGTCCTGCTTCAGGCAAAGGCAAACCCATCCATGGGACTGCTTTTTCAAACCACGACAAAGGGTAGTGAACATAAAGAACAAGCTGTCAGATGTCAAATTTTTACTAACCCAGAAAAGAAGAAAAATCACTCTGGTCATTGGCTACTTGTTCCTGGAAGGTATATACGGTGCTGAGCCACGTGGTGAGTCACAGTCCCATAATGATTTCCAGTAGAGTCATAACATAAAGCATCTTCCATGGTTTTTACTATTTTGTGTACACCAGTCCTACCTAGGTTTTTCCCTCCAAACCACAGCCCCATAGTTACAGACACAGGTCACACCATGCAAGTGACCACTGCATGTTGTAATCTGGAGAACACTGACCTCTTGTAGTTCTCAGTGGGAAACTGGTAGCACAGACTGACCTTGAGCTCTTTCTCCATGGCCCTGGCTGAAACAATGAAAGTTTCACATCTCAGAAGGAAAAGGAGAGTGAAGGTAGTGTGTAGAAACAGGTGTCCTCTGAGGAACGTCAACATTATCAACATGAAGATTGCTGTCATTAGAAAAGCTTTAATATTCAGAATATTACCAAGAGTCCGTAAGAGACCACTTCCTAAAGTGGAGGAAGATAAAACCAAACACTGCTTTGGATTTACTTAGTACAGAAAGATTCAAGCATAAACCAGAATCCAGATTTCGACACAATGCAGCACTTGTGCTAAGCTCGAGTATTTCTTTTGGCCCTAGAATCAATTATTTTGATATTTTTAAGTAACCTTTTAAAAAAATAACACTTTCATATGTTACTTTTTCCAACTCTTCTCAGCAAATCGGATAGAAATTGGCTTTTTTCTTTCTTCTTGTTAACAATGACAAGCTGAGATATGCTGTAAAGTGATTGTGGGAACTGGCACTTCCAAAATAAAACATCAAACATCATGAGCCTTGTCAACAAGGCACTCTGCATCTCAAGCAAATAAAAAGAATCAATGGCAGAGCAGGGACTACAATCCACAAGCCCCAAATCCCACTAGCCTTTTTAATGTGAGATGAACTGCTTCCCAGCCATGGCAGTTGTCACTTCTGGATGTCATTGCCAGAACCCTCTTGAATGATGAGTTCTCAACATTACACAAGGCTTTGACGCTAAGCGTCCCACAGAAGAGCGTAAAGTTGGATTCAAACTGTCAGGTGACCCAGGCTTCAGCATCAATATTAAGGGTTTTTTCATTAAAATGTTAAAAGGCAAACCCATTTTTCAGTAGGAGGAATACCACACGAGCTGGGTGATTTCACAGAAATCACCAGCTGTGAGATGCTCGAGACTGCCAGCTCTCTCGTTTTTCATAGTTAATCTGACTGAAAGGACTGGCCAGTCACTCCTTTCATTCCTCAGGTCTCTGAAATACTGCAAAGCCTTGGATCATGCAAAGTTGCTTTCTAACCCTGAACAGTAAAGAGATAAAAATACACTCAAGAAAAAGTTTTACTAGTGACTTGGAAAATGAGAATAAGTGGTTCTGGCTGATAGTTTGTAGCAGTTACCAGGCATTATTAAGAGACTGAAGTGACTCGTGTATCTTTAGTTATATGTCGCAATCCAGAAACAGTTTAGAAAAATAGCAAGACTCTTCTTGGTTGGAGCCCTTAAAATATACAAACACAGACATTTCTTATTCTAAATATGTGAAGTGGTTAATTTACTGCAAGCTAAACCATTTGTTTAAAATGCTTAGCGTGTTTTCAAAACCAGAGCTTCTGGCGTGGGGAGTTTTATGAAGGCAGTGTGTTCTTTATTGTTTTAATATACCTTAACTACGTAATTGTTGAAATGTTTCATTCTCAGTATTTAATGTTCCTGTCCCTGGAAGACTGTATTTATTCAGAACACGTGTTGGTGCAAAGTATGCACCAACAAAAGGCAAGAGCAGGAAAAGTTACTATTTGCTTAAGGAAAAGGCAAAGCAAGTCATAGCCTCTCCACCTCAAACTGAAAACATTTGGACAGTCATTAATGTCAAAACCCTGTTTCTCAGGGTGAAATCCTGCCCCCAACAGCCCACCTCCCTGCCCTGAAGTCTGCCACACTGCCCCCCTAACTTCTTTAGGGCCGGCATTTCTTTTCCCATGACTTTAAGTGAGGAGAGCACATCACAGAGAGGCGGATCATTAAAATTAGCTGTTCCTGGTGTCCACCTCCTCAGCAAATACTTCTAATCAACTGCATTGCAATTAATTTCTGAAATATCCCATTAAATACAGACAAATATTTCCAGATATATCCATTTAAGAGGAAAATTTAGGAGCTGGTGTAAACTTGCCTCTCTCAACATGTGTTCCCTTTTTTGATTTATTTTTAATCTTGTACTTTTTCCTAATACCTTTCATCCCTCGTTCCACACACCTCGCTCTCAGGGAAAATGCATGGTGACAGTATAGACTTCATGGCAGCGGGAAGAATGAAAGGTTTATTTCAAAGTTGATCTGAGCTTTTTTGTGTGTGTAGTTTTGTTAAGTACATACCGTGTTTCTGAAATCCAGCTAGGAAAACCTAGAAAATTCTTCCAATTATAAACCTTGATATTTCCCCTAAAGCTAAACCAAAGCCCCTTTGAACTAGAAAAGTGTCTTTCAAAAATGAGAAGGGCAAGACCTGAACTTTTCTACCTGCAGTCTTCTAGTCCAAGATTAGAGTTGGTTGGGGTTTTTTTCCTTCTCCACAAGGAAGAAAATACGCTGATTTTTAATACAATTATTTTTAGCTAATCCAGGTTTCCTTTTTACCCTCTGCAGCCAATGCCTGCACCAGTCATTTGAGCATTATTTAAGTTCTATGCTTACATCAAAAGTAACAGTGTCCCTGGTGTGTACTTGCTGGCTGTGCAGAGGAGGTAAATAAGATTTTGCAATGCTTCTTGTAAAAAATCCCATTGTCACAGGCACGTTTATTGACTGATTTTCCCAAGTATGTAAGTTATGGATTAGCCTTTGCTCATGTTAAAAACAGTTTCCATTAGGGAGCCAATGCCTCATAAGGTGCAGATGCATTCAGCGTGTGTGTATTCATCCGGTGCTCTCTCAAATGGCTCAGTGGTGGGGTTGCGCAGTGATTTCGGGGAGGAGAGCATCCATCATTCTTGCTCACATAGTAGGTAATAGGCTTCTCCTTGCCACCGCAGGTGCTGCTCGTAACAAGACCATAAAGATTGAGACTGTGTATACGTTAGTTAGCATAACTACCTTAATGCAGGTGGTTTAGAAAACTTATAGGTAGCATAAATGAGAGTTTTCTAGCATGAAGTATCATAACAAGGTGCAGCAAGGGTTTAATGCGCAGAAAGGGAATCACTCCAATTTTTCTAATAGGCTTTCATACCCATATGAAGAAAAGCAGTTCAGCTTCCTACATCTTTTAAAAGTAGCATGCTTTACATAAAAACCATTGCCTTTCTGCTTGATCTATGGTTTTAAACATAATATTACGCCCAGAATCTGAACTAAAAAGGTAATAAAGATACTGTCTTCTGGGACTAGGACAGCAATGAAGCTTCTATTTTCATAACTCACCAAACCCAAGTACAGCTTATCAAATTTATTCCTGTGAAGTGTTTAACAAATAAACTGAGGGAAACACATTCAAGTGAAATAATGTTCAGTGTTTTAATTTGAGGTCTGTGTGAGGACAAGTAATCATGCATTTCTCTTAATTGCTTCTCACTTATTCCTGTTTTTAACACCTCTCCAGCAAATTAGACAAGAATCTTCCATGTGTTACTGGAGCTGTGTCAAAGATCATATATTACCCCCTTTATATACTCCAGCAGAAGTCCAGAAGTTATACAGAAGACAAACAGGACCAGAGCGAGGGCAAAAGCTTATGAAAGGAAGTCTCATGGTGCATTACCAAAGTTAAAACCAGATTTTCCTACTACAGAAGTACTCAAAGGTCTTACCAGAATAAGTTTCCTGCCATATCCAGGAGAGGCTGAATGGTCTGTTGGTTAAAGTACAAGTGTAAAGCTTTACATCTGAATGCCCCAGGTATCCCAGAGCTGCAGGGTAACCAACAGCCAACTGTTCAAATGTTTCAGTATTCTTAGTTAACCCACGATTTTAACATAAGGACCTTTTGCTGATCAAATGCCTTTCCAATACACGAGGAGTACTGCCAAATGGAAGAATGTGGACACCGATTCTTTAGGCACTGAAGCCTTGGATGTCACAGTTCAAACTCCTGTGGTGGGACTAGCACTTCTTCACTCCCCAGACACACTGAAATGTGCATACACTCAAGACTGAAGGGCAATCAGGTACTGGTGTTTCCAAGGATCCCTTAGTACAGCTGGTTTGTGCTGGATGCATCTCGGAAAGCAAGAACTTGAAATGTGAGAATTCAAGAGAAGAGTAAGACAGTATTTGCTGGCTCACAGGACACTGCCCAACCAGAAGAATCCCCATATTTCTCCCTCAAAGAGACAGGACTGGGAGCTGGGTAGAAGGTTTTTTTAATGAGTTCTCGCAAGGAGCACAAGGATGTTGGTGGGTGCTGGGCTCTCTTCTTCTCTCTCAGTGAGAGGCAAGAGCCTTTGGACTACAGGCTAGCACTGCCTTTGCAAACGTCACCTAGGATATATGAGGATGACTCAGGTTTGGTCTGATTAACATGGAAAAAAGCAATATGATCTCTTTAGGATATGGGATGAGATATAACTACACCGTAGTAGTTAAAGCCTCTTTTCTAGACATGGTGAACATGACATGGAATAGCTCAAACATTTTATGGCTACCACCGAAGGGAAACAAGAGTGACATTCAGGATTTACATTCCTGACATTTGCAGGTACAGACAAAAGGGGCATTGCCTTAGTTTGACATTGACAAGGTGGACAGTGTCCTCCACTTAGCAGGCAGCATCTCAGTGAGAGGTAAGCCTGGTGGCATCTCCCAAGCTGTCTATTGTAATGTGTGCACTTCAAAAGAATATGTATTTTAGCAAGCACAAATTAAAACACGGGCAACAATATTATGCAGAAAAAAATCACCACTGTAACAGCAAAAAAAAAAAAAAAGGCTAGCATTCAGAAGCACAGCTCTTTAAGCTGGTATTGATTGACTGATTCATTAGATGTATACAAGTGCTATTAAAAGGGCAAGGGCTCCTATCCAGATGGGTAGGCACTCTGAACACAACTTCAGGATGCATCTCAAAAGCAACCATACAAATAAAAGATATTCCATTACAAGAAAACCAAATCACACCAGCTCCATACCCTTTCAATTGTCACTTCCCTACTCTCAGCAAATAAAAGATACTCCATTACAAGAAAACCAAATCACACCAGCTTTATACCCTTTCAATTGTCACTTCCCTACTCTCACTCATTTCAGGGTCTGTCAGTGCAGGATAAAACTGAGTTCTGCAATGTGCCTTTACTTGACATTGTGCCCTGTCTCAGACTCTGTTTTATTCAGACTGAGAAGAGAGGAGACACTTTCAGACCGGGTGGCAAGAGCTTTCGAAGTATGTCAGTGCTTGACCCATCTTTCTTCACTTGTTTTTATCAAGGAGGCTCCAATTCAGATAACGCCTGCTGATCACAGCTAACACTAATATTGTAAGAAAGCCAGGGGAATGTTAGCACTGAGATGTGAATAAGTATGTTATTTATATATGCTAATGTATGATGTACGCACATCTCCTGAAACAGCCTGAAATTGCCTTGAGTTCATGATTTTTTACCAACACTGGCAAAGCTTCCACTGAATATTACCAGAAATGTTACTTGACTTGAATGAGCAAGTATTTGCTGATGAATTTTGTACATCCACCCAGCAATGCATCTCAATATTAAATCAATTCCAACAATGCCACTGAATGTAACTTACCCCAAAATTATTTGCTTGTGCCGTGGTTTCCCCTGTGAAGCCTTACAATGCTTGAACTGACAACCTTGAATCTGAAGTCTCACAACTATTATGCAGTATTGCTTTCCAGCTGTGAGACTTGGCAAGGCAACACATTGACATCTTCATGAACTTAGCACTTCACATCAAGGAGAGGATGTCAGCTTGTCAGCTTGACACTCACAGTACAATCTCTTTTAAATTGGCCCTTAGAAATCATTACAATACGACTGGAAGCTCTTCACAGTCATATGAATAGAATACATTAGATTTGGCTGTTAAACAAAAAAGTCGAAAGGTACTAACTATGTCCTCTCACCCAAATTAATATCATCACATTTCCTTACTAGTACTTAGAGGATGTTGGTGAAATGCCTTTACCATCTGTTTTGGTACATACGTACATCATTGGAAGCATTCTTTCGTTTTATCTTTGAAGCTCTCCTTCAATTAACACAGAATTTCTTTTAAGCTTGCCAAATATTTTTAAAGTTACAAACGTGTCACGCTTAAGTGTGACACACTTATAGTGTGTAACCCTTAAGAAATATCATTAAATTAAGTGGAGACTCATCTTAGGTTCATTGAAATAAGAGGATTATATTTTAAAGCTAGAAGCACTTAAAATTCTAAGAGGACAGATGAGAAGTATTTGAAAATATTTGACATGGTTTTAAGGATGAGCAGAAAGTGAGTGCTTCCTCCACACAGTTTGTGTGTTATTAAAGATACGCCCAGAAGAACAAGAATTTAGCACTTAAAACAAGAGTCCACTTACTGTCTCATAGCCCTTCATATAGAACTGGTGTACTTAACCTATCAATAAACTACATTATAGTTTAGGTAGAGAAGATGGTATTTATGTCACTCTCAAGACCCATTCACAGAAAATCTCAGCCAAAATATGAAATCTAGGCATCAAGAGAACATACCCTACAAGTAAAAACTATCTGCCAGAT
>NW_010397223.1:7052-15708 GCF_000710305.1 Buceros rhinoceros silvestris
CCCTACACCATCATCTTCTGTTAATGCTGGGGAGATCTTAATTCCAGTACTATGTCACAAAAGTATTGCACAAGGAGAGAAACATCTTTTGGTATTTAGCGCTGCTCAGATCTTCTATGAGTTTATAGTTTTATACTTATACCAGCAAGGTGAGTCAAATTTTGTTGCATAACAGGTATGATTTCCTACATGTGAGATATGAATGCCCAGTGGCATATGGACTGACTGCAATTATAGAGCTGAACAAGGACCACTTCTGTGCACAATGCAGCAGCAAAACCTACAGGGCAAAAATAGAGTGTAACCTTCACGCAGAATACAAATTTTGACAGCATCTCTGGCCAGCTGAGACAGTTCCCAAGGGTCTCGGGTGAAAAAGAGAAATTTCACATCAAACATCCAGCCATCCTTTCATCTAATTGCTTCCTCTCATTTTATTAGCTCTCTGCTAGCTGAGTTGCATAAGCCCTTCCACTGCATGAGAAAGATCTGTAGCCATGGAAATATTTTTTTCTCTGAAAGCATACTTGCTCAATTCGTGAAAAATGTATAATCCTCCCTGGGAAAGCAGTGGAGAAATTGGATGTTTGAAGTATGCTGATTGAGTCCAGGGTGTAACTTCTACACCGCAGCCCACAGTGTGGGACAAAAAAAAAGCAGCCCTCTGGCACTACTCCCGTCTGAAGGCAGCCCTGCTTGCTAGGTTTGCTTGGAGCAAAGGGGAAACACCCAGCTTTCATTTCTCTGCACTTGGCAAGCATTGGGAGCCAAGGCAAAGAATGTGGAGTGGTTCCACCAGTGCTTTTCTACCTCTTCCTTTTCAGAGGAGCTAACACGTGGAGGCAGGGGAAGAGGACTCAGTTGTTGCACTGATCCAAAATTCAAGGAGTGGTGTCTTGAGAAGACTGTGTGGAGATAGCACCTGGTGCCTTCATGTGAGAAAGGACCTATTCCAGGAACTTTGTCACTTAGTCCTGAGAACTTGGCTACCAACTATGAATCACTAGAGTTTTAGATATTAGCCATTTCCACCCCCCCCACCCCCCCCACCCCATTTTACTAACAGAAGAAGGAGATGTTTTATTTCAACTATTTTCAAACAATAACAAAACACACACTACATTTAGAATCTTATTTGTGTTGGTTTATTGACTCTGCCAGGAGATCCCAATATAGGAGTTACGTGACAATAAAGTTGCAAGACCCCATGAGACATGGTTCTGTTCTTAAAATTAGGGGGTATAAGCCTTTTCACAGCACCCGGGGGAAAAAAAATCCTCAGATTTCAGCCAAAACATCTGCATGCACCCTACAGAAGATTTTTTTTCTTCCACAAATTCAATTCCGCAATTCAACTGCAATTCAACTGCACTTGGCTGTTGATATTCAGAACATTTACTGCAGGTGAAGGGTTGACTCTGCAGATCCCAGACACCTATAAACATTTCTGTTTTGCTTCCATCACTTCAGGTCACCCACTAACTCAGTGATGAATTTATAGAATGAGACATAGTGACTTGTCAAAAGTTTACTTTTCATGGCAGGCCACATAGATGAAATTCTTTCTTGGCTATCTTGATTGGATTGCAGTGAAGTGCCACATCAGGTTGAGCTCAGCTGAATTCAAGCGTCTATTGAAAAGATGCAGTGTTTCACCTTTCATGAGCAATTGCTAAATTCTTGTTGCAAGCTCCAAAGAAGTAACAACTTATTTAAGCAAGAACTGCAGTAGAGCAAGAGTCAAACTGAGATTCTGGTTATTAATTACCCTGCAGCTTCAAGGGTGGCAGCAGGAAAAACTGTCCGTATCAAGCCATCTATATCACACGTGAGTGAGAAAAGAAGTATCTACCTGCTTCCTGCTTCTGCTCAAATAGATATTTGAGAATAGGAGTGAGGATCTACTTCCAGTTTACCCCTCTCCCAAATGGACACTCACAGTATTGACGGCCAGTATCTGAGAGCCAAGGACTTTCAAAAGTCACCCCTAACCTGTGGGGAGACCTTTCAAACCTGCAGAGTGCATCACAATTCTCTTCCTGCACTTACGTACATAGCCTCTTTCCCCTTTGGAAGTCACTGTGTGAAAGGGATATTGCACACCTAGTCTTGATCCAGCAGGGAGTCAAGCTGCATGGAGGGTGGGTGTCTGAATCCCAGTTTACATATATATACATACACATATATGTATATCTCCATTGTAGTGAGCAAGTCTCTCTCACGGGCACCTCCTTGCCGTGGGGAAGGAGCTTGGGTGTCCTTGTGAGGCTGAGAGCTGTGCTGGTGGTGGCATGTGCCTCCGGTGGGGTCTCCCAGGCCAGACAGGTCTCGGCTGAAGGGTCAGACACAGTGTGTCCACGGGCAGGATGGGCTCACTAGCCTTGGGGCACCATCCTAGGAGAAGGACAGCTCTGACCCCAAATCCGGGCAGATGGAGCTCGTTTAGCCCTGTAAGGCTCCATCTAAGAGAAAGACACTCTAACCAAACCTACGACCCAAGGACTTCGCTGTCACCGTCCAAGCTCGCCAGGCCCTGGCAGATGAACCTCAGGTGTAAAGGGTGGAGCCAGTTCCGCGCACGCTGCACCTCACCGAAAAAACCCACCGCACAGCCCCGAAGGGTGCGCTCATCGCTTGCAGTGAGCGTGGGAAAAGCCCTTCCCAGATCTTTGTTCGCGAAGCCAAGCCATCATCATCATCACCAGTGAGCAAGTGAGATACTATGACTTTCCCAGGTCCGTGACTGAATCTGAACCCTGCAGTGACGGAGAATGTATCAAATACTGTTTTTATTTAGGTTGGAGTGGGAGGAGAAAGGTCTTCATCCATTTGAATGCCAAGACAACACTACTCTTAATTGAGTTGAGCTGCTACAAGCGAAACATGCATCATGGCTTCACCTCCTCAGGTAAGGGCACCTAGGAAACTAAATAGTAGTTTATTATTAATAGTAGGCATTTGGGGTTTAGCCCCCCGAAAACCCAAAACCTGTGATTTTCCCCAAATGCCTCAGATTAGTGGTGGTTAGGGACTAATCCTTCCTTCTGAGGGACAGGAACCAGCCATGCTGGAGAACTGAAAAGACTGAACATGGGCTGAGATGTAGACAGAATATTTTTGGGAGCCACTTCAACTTCTAGTTTCCCACACATCCAACCAAGCTCACGGAGCTTCTGAGCACGTTGCTGCTGGTGATCTGTGATCTCCCTCGGATAAATATTTATTCAGCTATACTCACCTATTTTTTGGCTGTATAATTGTACATAGGTAAGACCATACTAAAAATATTACCTACATTTTGTTAGTAATTTTAAAAACCTTTCAAAAAAATTATAAATTTTTCAAGAGACAACATGCAATTTCCTTGCACGTAATTCTCTCCCATTATTCCTCAGCCTTTGACCTGCTGATGCCATCACATGCAACAACAAAGCTCCTCCTGTCCCCTAGCTATGACTCCTGAGAGGCTGCAGTTCTTCCTGCAAAGTAACAGCAAATCTAGACAGGACCTACTAAATCCTTGGCTGAAACAAGAATGCCACGTGCAGAGATTGTGGAAGAAGTAGGGGCTGATGTCCGTTCAAACGCAGAACTGAATGGATTGCTTTGCATTCTGTGTCCTAGCAGACACTGCGCTCGGGAAGAGCAGAACTTCTTGTAGTCTTTACCTGTTTGACTACTGAGCTTGCAGTTGACGAGAAAAAACAGGAGCAGGAGCGGAAAAGGGAAAAAAGATGCAAGACAGAGCTGAATGTGATGACATAGGTGGTACTTTTGTAAACCACTCTTGCCCCTGCAAGACACTTATAACCTTGAGTGTATGTAGCCTTTTTTCTGCATTTTCATTCTACTGCATTATATCAAAGCATCTGACTCTTTTGTGACAAGCACTACACACTTAGTACTAATCACAGTAGATTTTATTCCCTTGTTCTTTTTTGAGCTTCCCTTAATTTCTCTTGTTTCTGATTGGATCAACTATAATTGTTATATTGATTTTATATTTTTCTATCTGCAACTTATCAGTAGTACTTTTTTCATTTGCTACTGTTCTCGACTGCAGGAACAGTCTGAATGAATTAGAATTAGGTCTGGTCGCAGCTGAGCTGTGGAAACCTGCTGAGCCATCATAGCTAGAACCCTGGATCCCAGAAACTGTCATAAATAAAAGCCATTATGAATAGTACCTCGTGCCATTTCTGACTGTGAGCATATGGCAGCATATTCTGTACAGCCAGGAAAACAATAGCTACTTTATGCACCTATTTGAATGTTAATACAAGGAGCTTTTCTCTGATGTTACACAAAAAAACGCCACAGTTCCTAGTTATTGAATAGTATGAATTCTAAATTCTGCCTCAGAGCTTCAGTGAATCTCCCTCCTCCTGTCCACAAACTGAAAAGCCAGACCCAATGTGATGGAATTTCTTCTCTATTAGAAAAACAGGCAACGTGGTGGGTACAGCTCTTGCACATGACTCTAAGGCTGAGTGAAGTGCAGGAATCTTTGTCCCCTTTCTGAGTCAAGTTTACTGCAAAAAAACCTGGCCAAATCACATGCAGACTAAGTGATGCAAGTCAAATAATTAAAAGGTATCTGGGCAGCTCTAAAGATAGGAGGAAGTAGGAAAGAAGCAAAGCAGAGATTGGAGGGAATGGTGATCTCCAGAATAAAGCTTAGGGCACAGGAGTCAGAGGGACAATTGCAATCATCTGCCTGAAGTCTCATGCTCTCCTGGACAATAAGGTTTCAATAAAATCTTAAACACAGGAATTCCTATCCTAAAAACAAGTTAAAGGAGTTGTGCTATCTTTACTACAGGAAATCTGTTATAAATGCTCTGCCTCTTTTCTAATATGAAAATGCTGCTGTGTCAATACTGTCACATCTGCTCAAACTGCTCTTCCCCTCTCCTCCAACCTTTCTTAAAGTCTTCTCACCTGGCAAATTTGTAGATGACTGTCTTATATTCTCAACCTTTGTATTTTCTCTCCTGAAGAAGCTTCACCTTCGGACTTTTTTCTTAAGACAGGCTGCTAAGACCACCATACCCTTCTTGCTCATTCTATCTTAAATTAATTTTTGAGAGATGCTGTACACAGATCCATAGGGTATTTCAGATAAGGTCATACTGGAGCCTTGTACACAGCATGGAAATCACTACACTAAAACCAGAACATAATAGCTTACAACCTCAGTGAGCTTTTTCACAGCTATATCTGTAGCTGACTAAAATACAGGACCCAGCTTCTCTTCAGCTCCCAGCTCAAGCACCAGTTAATGCCTGAACTTCTTGTTCATGGTCCCAAAGTGCCTAACTCTGCATTTTGTACTATAACGTTCCACCACATTTATATCACTCCTGATCTCAAGGTCATCTAATTGTTTCTATATGATATGGTAATTCACATTTTTATTGTTAATACATCGCACATTTATGCCACCAGAAAAAAAATCATTAATTCACTCCTAACTTTTGGTATTGTGGTCATTAATGAAAATATTAAATCAGATTATGCTATAATCCGATAATTGTACTTTGCTAGATGCTTTCTAACAGTTCCCCTTTCAGCACAGTCTTTTGCCAGCTTCTTCTGGGCCACCTTCCACCATTATTTTATGCTTCCTATACATCCATTTTCATCTTAATTACTGTAAGTTTAACTGTTATTTTCCCATTTGGCACAACAGTAGATGTTTTACAGAAGCTTGGAATACCGCTTACATGTACACTTTTTTTTCTCCTTGGCTTTTCCATGTCTTAGAAATGGTGAGGACTGAGCCAGGTTTGAGTAGTCTGCAGTCCTACAGATGTGTTGGAGTTACACTACCAGGAAATGCAGTAGCTGAGGGGCAGAAGGCTGAGCAGACCAAAATATCATTGTCCTCCATGCAATCAGCTCTGCCTTTCAGTAGGCTCAGGGCATCAACCTAGTTTGGAATTCAGCCTTTTCAGCATCCTGCATCATAAGGTGCCTTTGAATACTTCGTCCTTAAAAATCCAAGGGCAAGAGACTAAGGAGTTAAGCTGGAACAAGATTTTTTCCCAAGGATACAAAAATATGTGTTTTTAAAGCATCTTTCTTACTGTGCATGATAGTCATTCCTTAAACATCACTCCTGAAAATTGTTCATTCAGCACAAATGCAGTAAAGGAAGTCCCAGGTGCTACATTGCTGTCAATTCCCTCAGTGCTTGCAGCTTTCTCACAACCTCCTAAGGAGTTCATACTCCTGTTCCAGCCTGTTTCAAAATGGTAGAGATATTTGAGATGATAAAGTCATATTAAAATGCTTTGCAAAGCGTTTTTGGTGCTGTGTTCCTCTGGTATTACACAAATCCAGTGAGATTTTCCTATCAGACCTGATGGCCAGGTACTTCACTCTTGGCAATAAAAGGCATGTCTGTGCACAAGTTGGAAACACAACTGTGGCATTCCTTGGTCTTTCTGCTACTGGTAGAATTCACTCATTTAGGCTTTTTATCAAAAGGTTTATTGGGAGAGTACTGTGGATATTCAAGGGAAAAATGATGGGTTTGGTGTATACAAGTGCATCAGAGTAAGGCCATATATACTGCACATCTAGTGAACTACAGAGTTGGTGACTGTTGATTTTCATTTGTCAAAACGTTTAGGAATTATGGAGTCTTGTTTTATGCTTCTGTCATACTCCTGACTTGGACTCTATCACACTCATGACTCAGCCTTACTGGTGTTCTTTATTGCAGCTAGGGTTCTTCTATGTCGGAGTATGCCATGGAAAAACCTTTAAACAGGCAGCACTAAAAAAGTACGGTTTTATTCAAGGTAGACTTGTTCAAGGCTCCTTTAGAACCATTGACAGCTGAGATTTAGGAGTCTGGTGCCAATCTCATGTTACTTGTACATCTGGGGACACAACTGACACTTTGCCAGGAAATATTAACTTATGAACTATAGAAATATCTTCCCGTTCCACATCTCCATGGTCCCCTCTTACCCTTCCCCTCCAGAATGATTTGAAGAGATACAAAGTCCTTGAACACATCCCAGTCCTCCCACCAACATTTGATCCCAACTTCGATAGGAGGGTTTAAGTGCCACAATTTCAGAGAGTCTGGCAAATTTCTGAGGTCCTTTATACCTCTTTTTGTTTTATAGAGGATGCGGTTGTTAACTGAATGTAGGTTCTAATACAACAAGTAACAGAGAGAGCTGGGATGGTGAGCTTAATCTTAACAACGCCTTTTTCATTTCATTCTTTATTAAAAAGGTCAGCTGTAATTAAGGTGCTGACTCATTTAAACACCTATAGATAAGGACAAATGGTATCACAGAGCAGTGCCATGAATACGTAGATAAAGATAAGCTACATGATTTCCAAATGGCTGGGTATAATTAAATTTCTCCTAAGATACTTTCGTAGAACTTGCTGAAGCAGTCTCAGATTTCCTAGTTGTTATCCTTGAGAATTTCTGAAAAATAGCTGGAGACCCAAAAGACTGCAAAAGGATAAAAACGACACTCCTTTAGCATAGGCCACAGAATTTCAGCTCTTGGAGGAACAGCAAAACAAACAGTCAAAGAATGTATAAGCAAGTAAAAAGAGAAATAAGAAAGACTAGAAACAGTCAAAAAGGATTCATTAGAAACAAATTGTGTAAAACCAATCTTGTTTCTTTCCTTGGTAGGGTAAAAGGCTTGTATTTAGTGAGAAGTTGCAGTAGATATCATACATCTTGACTTTAGTAAGATTTATTATCTACCTCCTATAACACCCTCATAAGCAACCTTAGACAGAAACATGGTCTAAACGAAACTAGAGGATGGAAACCAGAATGTGTCATGCAACCACCACCTCCCAAAAAATCCATACGTATCCAAATAGCGTGTGCTCTCAGAGTACGATCCCATGTAATACATCCCTCCACTGAGATGCATCCTCTCAATGTTTCATTAATGACCCAGATGATTAAATACAGGATGTGTGTTTAAACCGACAGGTCTGCAAACACATCAGGTAAGAGACAAATGCCAACTTTTGCATTTAGGCTGGAGCAACAGGCTCCAGAGCTAGACAATGCAGCACGGGGTAGCCAGCACTTTTTCAGAGCACAGTTAGGAGGTGGTGAAGAAATACAAGATGAACAAGGACTGGAAGGGTTATGCTGCTGCCAAAAAAGGCAGTCATCACCCCAAGAGAAAAAGGGACATAAAGTCATGTTTCCCTTCTCCTCAGGGCTCACAAGACCTCTGTAGGAACAGTGTGTTCAGTTTAGGCCAGCATGCTTCCCAGCAGGTATGGAGCACTCAGGGAGAAGTAGTGAGTGACAAAAAGATTTCAGTTTTCTGCAAAGATTCGAGCTAGTTGGTTTTAGAGAAAACGCTAAGATGAGGCATATAACAGTGCTCATCTATGCAGAAGATCACTGTAAAAAAAAAGCTCTTAACTGTGTCAAAGGCAGACAGTAAAAAAGCTAATGAACTTCAACTACAGCAAGGGTAGATAATAGGAAAAGCTCTCTGCAGTAAGAGATAGTTAATTATCTATGGAATTCCATCTCTGCAGATCTTTAATAACAGGTTTAGAAAAGTAGTCCATTAAAAATTCCAATTTACACATGGAAGGTAATAACCACTTTTCCTCTCCTTACACTTTCTAGCTCCAGACTCTT
>NW_010397223.1:15810-35091 GCF_000710305.1 Buceros rhinoceros silvestris
CTCAGTGTCCATTAGATTCGTTTCTGCCATTCCTCCCCCCAATTGAAGTTCTGCTATGCTTTCATAGCTCCTTCCTACAGTGATTCACACCTGCATCCCCTCCTTCAGCCTTCTATCACAACCCCTTCATCAGAGTTTTAGCACACCATATTTTCCTTTCTGTTATGTTAACCCCCTTTCCTTAGCAGGCTTTTACATCTTTTCTTCTCCATACAAGCTTTTGTGCTCGTCATCTAGTTGGCCTGGGATGATACAGTCCCTGGGATGCGTCTGAAAAATTAGAACATGCATTCCCCCTGCAAGCTACAAGTGGATGCATTGTTTTCTCATCTTTCTCGTGGATGGGTGGCACATACATGCTCCTCTGGGCAAGCCAAGCAAAACGTGGCACCAGAATTGTCAGCAGTCCACAGAAATTTCCCCACAAGCTGGGTTAGAACACCTATTCTGAGCAAGAGAGGTGTGATTGACCCTGGATGGTAAGGAGATGGGCTACCTGAACTTCTTGTCACTACTTTGTAGAATCATTTAGGTTGGAAAAGACCCTTAAGATCATTGAATTCATAAACCTAACACTGCTGAATTCACCACTAAATGGTTTCCCTAAATGTTACAATGTAGATGTGGCCTTCTCATGAAGATGAAGCTCTTTTCCAGTAGATAAAGTCCCACTTTCTTTACCCTACTCCTCCTCATTATGATTACAAGAGGAAGAAGCTATTGTGAGGAAGCAGACAAGTGAGTCAGAGGTATCTCCAAGCACACTTGCTTGACTGAATAATGAGGAAAAAAGTGCTGTGCACAGCACTGGCTGATGTTGCTGTAGATAAATGCCCGATAAATGCAGTCTTCTGATGAGCAAATGGTCAGACCCACCCATGCTACTCAAATGCAGATTATTCTGTCCTCATCACTGCAAAGGAACAGGACAGGATCGATGCACTTTCTTCGTCAAGCAAACTTGCTCAGCTAATGGATGGCAGGCTTCATCTCCAAGTATTACTGCAGCTAAACCACTATTCAGTGAATACAGACTTCCATATCGGATTTGAGGGCGAACGTTCCCATATGGAGTTTTCACTCATTGATTTCAGATGCCTGCACTGAGATTGCCAGGCCTGAATTTTTAGAAGCAGTGGGTTTTAGTAATTACCAGTTATTTTCAGTGAAATCTCTCTCATATGTCTGAAGCTCCAATGCCAAGATGGTCACTTCTGCGTAATATGAAATATTTTAAATGTGCATGCTTCACTTCAAATACATGCTTCCAGTTGCTCTAAGCTTTGCAAATCCAAGGCTGGAAAATCCTGTGAGCATTTCACTAAAGCCATACATTTTAATTAATTTGATTACCAGTCAATTCTTTTTTTTAAAAGGAACCGGTAACTCTTACTTGCACCTTAAAATTATAGACACAGGTCTTGAACTTATCACCTGTTTTACAAGCTTGAACTTTTAAACTCTGGCATACTTCATTTTGACATGTCCGTAATTTTTCAGTTGGGTGTGCGCTACTATCCAAAATCCGTTGCTTATGCCAAGAAATGCATAATGCTCTATTATTTACTTCTAGCACGGTATAATCAGACACGTGCATCTTTCTTGGTTGTGTTACTGACTTTCACTTTCCAGTAAAAAGAACCTTAATGTATTAGCTTAACATTTTAATGAATCAGTAACAGTAATGGGCATTTAGAGTATAGATTCCTTCTGCTACTGTACTAAGAAGCGTGTTAGAGCATTGTTCAATCTTTACCAAGTAGTTAAGGAAGCATGATTTATTTTGGATTAGCTTTACTATGCCATTATCGATAGCTATATAATGAATTATCAGTATGCAAGAAAAAGCATTCAATTTCTTCTTTCAAAGCATTATATAGTGTAACCAAAATAAACAACCTCCTTTCAGTGACTGCTTAAATCACAGAAGAATTCCCTACCAGCCCTAACTGAAGGGCTTGGGGTTTTTTGCCTCTTAAAACAATCGTTATTTAAGCATATAATGAAATACTGGTTATTTTTCACACATGTCCATGACTCAAAATTATTCTGCACATGTTGCGAAGGTGGTAGCATCCCTTCCTCTATTTCTTTCATGAGTGTAGCAAGAAAAAAAGAAAAGTACTTTCTTCAGAAAAAGAACACAGTAGCTCAAGTTGTAATGAATCTAGACTTTGTTTCTAGCAGTGACAAACCTCTCTCTGTTACCACCCTGTTCAAAGCCATAGCAAAAACATACTGAAACTGAATTCCAAACAAGAACTAGAAAGTGGTTTTAGTCTCACCAAATGCCAAAAAACTAGGGAGATACAAGTAATTTTTATACCTGGCTACCTGCTTTTCCACCAATAGCTGCTGTCACCAACAAGAAAATTATCAATCACAGATTTATTCAAATTTATATTTTGAACAACACCTATGCATGCTTGTGAAATGCATCAAGAAGCCATCTGTGCATTTTCAGCTATACCATTTATATCTCATAAAACCAAGCAGCTGTTTTGCTGTGATTTTTCTGAGCCTTTGAAATTGGCTTTCAAGACCCAAAGCCATTGAGGTTATAGAACATAAAGCACAAAATGTCTATTTCGATGTTTGCCTGGAAGGGTGATGATGAGAAAAACTTACAAGATGCATAGAGAAATTCTTAGTGCTGCATTGTGTCTTCGCAATCTCAATTAAAATGAAAAGCAATTTTCAGGATTATTTTGACCCTCCAGCCTAATTGCCCAAAGTTTCTCCTTCCATTATAAAGGGTCTGATAAAGGTGGGAATGCAAACCTGAACTCCCGATAAGGAAAGCAATCAGACAATATGTTAAAAATAATTATTACACCTAATTCCAGAGTGACAACTTAGGTTAATACTGAGCCTGTATAATATGGGTAAATAATAGGAGGAAATGACATTTTATCTGCTGGGTACTGCATTTCTAAGCACAGATGAGCTGCATTTACTGGAAGGCAGATAATATTTATGTTGAAGGCAGAAAATGAGTCACTCTTCTTTACCTGAGACTTTTTTTCCCTGTTGCTGCCTGAACCAATATAAGCCATTTTGATTAAAATGGGAATGCACACCTCAGTACAGGCAAGTATAACAGACACGTTAAGTTTAAACAGTATATAATGTGATTAGTTACATTTCATCCAAATACCACACGTTACCCTTTATTATAGAAAATAAACTCTCCAGTCTTTGTTGCTGTTGCTTCTCAACACACCCTAGGGAAGCAGCTTTAAGAGATTAGGAAGGTAGGAGATTAGGATAGGAAGGAGATTAGATAGGTAGGAAGCTTAAGAGGAATAAAGACAGATCCTTTGGTAAAAATCACAAAATCATAGAATAATTCCAGTTGGAAGGTATCTGGGGAGATCTCTAGTTCAACCTCTTCTTCAAAGCAAGGTCACCCCTGAATTGAGACCAGGTTGCTCAGGTCTTTGTCCAGTCATGTCTTTAAAGCCCGCAAGAATGGAGACACCATGACCTATCTGTGCAGCCTCTTGCAGTATCTGTCCACCTTTACAGCGCAATTTACCCTGCCCCAACCATCTCGTGGCCTCTCCTATATTCCCTCCAGTTCAGTGATGTCTTTCTTCTACTGGGGGGTCCCCGACTTGAATGCAATACTCTAGATGGGGTCTAATGAGTGGTTCTTCCAACCACTTTCTCCTTAGGTCCAAAATTGTCTTCCGAGAGGATTTGTTCCTGGAAACAAGGCAAGTCAAATTGACCTGTAGCTTTCCTGATTATCCTTCTTGCTGTTTTTAAAGACTGGTGAGACACAGCTATCTCCCACAGGATCTTACCAAACAGTTTCCTAAATATGTAAAAGCCTTCTCCCCTGAGCTTCAGGATCTCCACTGTTACTTTCCTTCCTCACTCTTTTCAGCATCTTCATCTCCACCTTTTCATGATCACTAGCCAAGGCTGCCATTGTTTATCACATCCTCAAACAAATCTGCCTTGTTTGTGAGTAGCAGATCCAGAGGAACATCACATCTAGCTAACTTACATAGTATTTGCATTAAGAAATTACCCAGCACACTCCAGACACTCCCTGCATTTCTTGCCTCCCACTGTGCTGCCCTTGCACGTAGCAAAGGTAAGCAGTCCACTAAGGCCCAGGGTCTGTGTACTGCAGAGTTCCTTAGAATGCTCGAAGAGGACTTTATCCTGACCCATATACTTGCCACCCCAACCTGTTTCCTCATTTAATTGCAAGTTGTTATCACCAGCCCTCAGGTATTCAGTTTAAAACCCTAGGCTGCTGACAAACATGTCTTTATCCATCTTCTCAGCTAGCTACATAACCAGTGGTTACCTTGCAGGATATGTCCACTCTTATCCAAACTCTTACCTTCACCTATTGGGTCAAGTAGGGCTAACCAGGTCCTTCACCTTTGTCCCTAAAGCTCTGCAGTCATGCTTGATTTACTCCACACCAACCACCATAGCATCGCTGCTGCCCATGGTTGAATGTGTGATGTGGAATAATAGCTCAAGGACCAGAGAATAAAATGAAGACATACTTTCAGTCTTTAATCTCCAGGCAGACCGAGAGCAGTACACACAAAGCGAAACACTGACTTGATAGCAAAAGTTGCACTAACTAACTAGAGCAAGGGAAAACTTCACCCTGGCTTTTTGTAATGTTGGGCCTAACGCTAGGTAGATTTGTTCGTGCCAGGTGTAGCCTGGTGATGCCCTTCCCAAAAAAGGCTGAGGCAGAGTCAGCACTGCTGGAAACAGGTGAGCGTGTTCAAGTTCTCCAGGGCAGGGCTTGGGGACTCGACACCAGCTCCAGTGCTCCCATTACAATCACAGTTTGGCAAGGCAAATTACTAAGCCTAAAGTGAGCCAATGCTCATCTAAAATTTTTTAGAAATAGTTTGTCCTTTAGCTAATCTCCCACAATGCCTAGAACAGGAGCAATACCCAAGGGCTGTACAGTAATGTTAAACAATCAGGTTTATTATCTGCTTGTTTTAATTAAATACCACTATTTTTTCCCTAGAGGAAGAAAGTTTTTAACATTAAAAAAATTTAATTTGAAGTAAATGGGCCTCTAAAAGATATATCAGTTACTGTGATTTGATTTCCCCTGCACAGAAGATTCCTATTCATGAACTATTAATATGACTCAGCCCAATCAGATCTGTTTCATTTATGTCCTATTTCAAATATTTAGGCTCTCCCATCTGTCAAAAATATTCAGGCTGCTGAATGATAAAGTCTTGTTGCTATGGCAATTAGTTCCATTACCTAGGTGACAGTACTGGCATGATGTCACCACTAAAGCGACCTAACTCCTGATATATATTTAGCACGTGTTGCAGAAGACCCACAGTAAAAACACCATTTATCAATGACCCAAAATACCCACACATGGTGGGAAGGGAAGGTGCAGATTGATCACCATCTGTATCTCCTGGAGAAGTGCAGGTAGAGAGCAGACTGCACAAGCAGACCATGTGCATTGAACAATGCCACCAGAGAGAGACGGGAAGAACAAAAGGAACATAAGCAAGAATATGAAAAGAGACCTGCAGCTTCCTTGTTGGGGCAACAGCTGGATGAAGTCGACCACTCTGCTCACACTACATGGTCGTCTCCTAATTCACTTGAGTGACATGAAGACATGTGCAGCAGATGTGTGCCTTTGCATATTTTAAGTCTTGGTATTAATTATGACGCAATAGTTAGTCGCATTTTGAAATCTCAATCAGGAATCAAAGTCCCATTGTGCCAGGAACTCTACAGGCCAGTGTAAAGCTTGACAGCCTCTGCCCTCAGAGCTTACAGACTTGCAGAGGGGTGGTGGTGATGCAAGCAGCAGTTACTGCCATTTTCCTGGTTATCCACAATTGTGAAACCTTTTGTCTTCTAGTCACACCAATTCAGAGCCCACAGGTAACAGATTTGGCAGTGATTAAAAGGACAATGATGGCAGCATCTGTTGCGGTTTGGGTGTTTTCTCCTCCCTTGGCTTTGCCTCAGGTTTCTGGGACACGCTGAAGTGATCTGTTACTAGTTGCCTAGTCAGTGATGTGACAGGAGTTTTCTTCTACTTTCTCAGATTAAACACCATGTTCGGGGAGCCAGCCAGGGAACTAATGGCTACAGGAACATCCGTAACTGTGTTAATGCAGATGGAGGAGTTCATTAATCTTTAAGTGTACAGACTGACCAACAAAGTGTTATTTTCACTGTTGCACATGCTAGGCCTCTTCTTCCTCTGCCAGGCTAGTGTATAAGAAACCAAATATTACTGAGCGAAGAATTTGCATCAAATGACCACAGAAGAATTGTCACTGTTTTTACTGGTAATGAACTGATGAATAAATTATTGGTTAATTCATGACTTAGAATTGGGACAATACTTACAGCAAGTAGTCCTTGATCCATAAATCACTGGCAAACATTTATACACACTCACACTTCTTGCTGTCTTAGTTAGTCACACAAACTGTATGACACCCCGAACAGGTGACTGGTAGTTTCTAAACATTGCAGTTTGCTGCTTTTATGTCACTTTCCCTGCCCGCACCCCCTCTATTGGGCATTGTCAGGAACACTACATCTGACTTGCCCATCATCAGCCTCTCCTTGCTCCTTTCTCCCCAAGTATTCGTTGATATGAATCACAGCTGAAGCAAACTTCTGAACTTGTCTAGTTCATGACATAGCTCATGCTTTCCTTCATGCTCTCTGACTGACCAGCTACCATTGTGAAGCTGAAAAAAATCCATAGCAATAATGTCATTGCAGGGAAGAAAAAACAAAACACCACGACCTTCTCTGACCAAGATTCAGACTGACTTCAGAATTGTGGGGTCTGTACTCTAAACAGTCAACAAACCACCACATAAATCCTACATGTGGACACACTTCTGACATGGTCACGTCAGTAATTTCACATGGGGATAGTTTTTTGCACTGATCATCTGCTGGGACATTCAAGTAAATTAACACTAGTGATGTGCCCTTTACTTGCTGGCCTGTGGACCTTCATTAGGGCTGGAGAAGAACATTGCTTTCTCCCAGAAGCGACAGCAACCATATTTTTACTAACTTGCCTGTGCATTATTTCTTGCATTTGATCCCGCATTGACACTCCGCTCTTTGAACATTAATTTCTCTTTCATTTTCTACTCCTGCATTTGCTAATGACGAGCACAGACGACTGTGTCAGAAGCCCACATTGCTATGGATCCAGGCATGCAGTTCCTGTTGAAAACATACATAGTTTGACTAACTGGCTTTCTATGGATCACTGAGAAATAGAGCAAGGACTGCCATCCTCAGCTGAGAAAGGGAGAAGAATATTAAAGCTTATTTATGAACAGTCACAGCACCCAGCTGGAGCTATAGGAAATAAGAGAGATTTACCTAATCTAGCTGCTCGGCTGACAATTTTCTTAATGCCCTTCAAGATATCCTACTCTCTTGCATTTTGGGGACATCCGTGTTCACACAGGGAGTGGCAAGTTCGCATTCTTGACACCCCAAGATGTGTGTACTGTATCTTCTACTTCATTCTATGTATAATTTATGTTTTGGACTCATGACAGCCTTCACCAGATTGCATACTGGCAGAGTTAAGTGATCAAGTGAGTTTTACACTAGGTAGAGAAGGACTTATAGATATCTATCTTTAGTTCCAAGGAGGCATCTTTGGCCTGGGTGCTTTATGATGATCCTCGGCTCCAACAGTGCAACCCTGAGGCAGATACTGAATGACTGCTTATGTGGGAAATAATGTCTCAGCAGGTGGCAAATCCAAGCGATCCTTTGGCACTACACATGAAAGAGCACGGAAACATCCAGTAAGAACTGCCAAGCCAAGAATAGGGGATGACGTGCTTTCAAGCCACCCCAAACTACAACATTTGTCCCTACTCCAGGGCTTGCTCCTGGAAAAGCTGAGCAGTCTTCTCTGCCAGCATCTCAAGTTAAGCAAGTGCACACCTGCTTTGTGGATCTGGACCTTTCCAAATAAAATGTTCAGACTTCACCTAAGGACCATTTAACAAATGAATAACATTCAGCTACCCAAGGTGGATTATCCAGTCAAAACTGTAGAAAAAGTTCTAGATGGGGGGAAATGTGTCACTTAAGTGAGACCTGGTCAGGACGTCATCTATGAGGACTAAAAGCTATAAAAAAAATTGCAAGTGGTCAGGAACTCCGTGTCGTATATGAGCTGTTAATTAGATGATCGGTTATTCCTGTTGCCACTATTGTATGTGTTTGAACCTGTCTATGCTGCATTTGTGACATTCCAGATCAGAGAAAAATGTTTAAATGGCTGTCATTAACTGTGTAGGACCCTGTGCCAAATTAAATTCCTGCTATCCTTTACAACTTGCCATGGCAAGCTCGTTAAAAGCAACGGATAATACTGTCTAGCTCCTGTCAAGTGAAAGACATTGAAAGACATCGAAATCACCGACTTTCCACAGATAACCTCAACTCATCCAAAGAAGTAACATTCCATTACGAACAGGTTGTACTAGTGGTAGCTACGTTACAGAAATAAGTATAACCGGTTTTGTACACCGTAATTTATACATAACAGCCATAATATTCCATCTATACAAAAATTCATCCTGACATGCTAAAACTGAAATAAAGATATTGCCCTGTAAAGGCAGCTCTCGATTCAGAGCTCTAAAAACCTTCCTGACTTGTTTTCAGCAATATCAAGATTAGACAATCTTTTATCTTTTCCTTAGAGACGTTCTAATTTAAAGCTCTGCAGTTGGTCATTATATTAGTGAAGGTACAAGTGTACCAGAAGCTTATTGTCTATAATGTAGGCTTGTGTTATTTATTTTAAACTTGTGTTGGAGTGAGACCATTGGAAATGCGCTGATATAAATTTGTTATGAGCTGTTCCAAAGATGCTCAATTAACTCATTCTCTTCCTTTAAAGAGAATGTCTCGAAAACCGACATAGTGCAAACATTATGTCATCTAGTATCAACTGAGAGAAAAAATGTAAAGTGTTTGCAATACCAACAGAAATGTCTTTAAACCCACACTTCTTGTTACCCTTGGAAACCAGTAAGACACATTGTCGTGTTATACCAGTATTTAAAGCTCTCTAGAAAGCTACAGCTCTGGCTATTTAGCACATACGTACATGTGCACAGAACAATTAGACTGAAAAACACACTCTTGCCAATAGCACTTGCATTTTCAACATTAGCTGTTTTATTTCTTAATTGAGGGAAAATATTTTTCTTTAGTTAGTAGACCCAGAGGTCAGTTTTTGTCAAGCACCTGGAAACACACAGACATCTTTCATTTTGGGTACAAACTGTTGTGCTCAATCTCACAAAAATCCCATTTCTTCCCTAGGGAGGAAAGATTAATTATTTCAGTTGATAATTACTCAATTCATAGGAAGTGGTCAGCTGGGCAATTACCGTATTTTTGGTCTGTGCACATTGCTTGCTTAAGAACTGAGCACTGCTATTGATGGTGGCAGGCGCGTCAGCCATTTGGGGTTTAGCTTACTTGCTCCAGAGGGGACTCAGAGACCCGGCTCTTTCTCAGAAACTGCATTTTTTGGGGTTTTGTTCACAAAAATAGATTGCTTCATCAGGGCAGAAAAAAACCCCCAGGATGGTCTGACATAACAGAAGGAAAATCATCTTTTCCTTACTCCTCCCTATGCTACCACCCAGAAAGCGATGTGCTGATAGAGGAAGGGCTACTTTAAGGGAAAGGCTCATTTCTGCCTTAATCAAGCAGACAAATAATAGCTAGCTCTCCCTCCCTCTGCTTCCCTGTCTTTTTTCTATTGCAGTCTTTCTGCATAGTACAAATTCTTGTATATTTGCTTGTGCTTCCCTACTGCTCAACAGTCACACCAATTATAAAGGGATGAAAGAAGGAGACTGCTTCTTTTTTTCTAGCCATATCCTTCCACAAAACTCAACCATTCCCGCTACTAAGACACGCCTTGACTTCCATGAAATTCACTCAATACCATCTGTACACATCCAAGGACAAAAACATCCCTTTTGTTACTCAAAAGCGGTCTTCTATAGCACTCAAGTAGCTGAGGGAGGCTGGCTACACAGATTAGTTTTCTTGCTGAGGAACCTCCTGTTGTGGCAGCCATGTTATGCTTGTCTCTACCTTTTGAAAAGACAAGCAAGAGGCAATACAGAGATTAGTAATTATGACTAAAAATAAGTAAATTATGTTCAACATATATTAATGTTACTTCAGCAGTGACTCCACCGCACAGTACTCACAAGTGTTCCCATTTTCTCACATATACTATCTGCATGGCACTGAAATTGTAAGACCCAACACCAACAACACACACTATTTCTTATAAATATTTCTGACAGTAGTCTGCCTCACTCATAACAGCAACATATCACAGCACCAAGCAGCCTAAGTACAACCCACTAAATTTTGTTCTGAACCTACTATTATTCCATGAAATGCTCCTCAAGGCCACCAAGAGCGGCAGAAAGACAAGAGGGACTCAAGGCCGTGGTTGCTTTGGAAAGGTTCTTCAGGTGCTGGGTGTAGATCTGCATTTTCTGCATGTGCAAGAAAACATGCATGGCGAGGTATCTGCTTGACCTTCTCATGCAAAGAGGGAGATCATTCAGCTGGTATTATAACAGAAAAAGAAGAAGCCTAATCAATATTTGGGTTTGATTTTGGAGAAGGAGTAGTGCTTTAGCTCACTAGTATTCAGGAAGTCTGGTCTTCTGATCAGATGGAGGACTTTGTCTAACAGAAAGGCTTAAAAACTGTAAGGAAGCTTACACTGGGAAGAAGATAGTGATGTCTGTATATAAACAGTATGAAATAATAAATTAAAAAGACAGACTGAAATCACAACTCTATTATTTTAATGTCATATTCACCCTCCCTTTGAGGGGTGAAAAATTAGAGGACACAGCCTGTCAAAGGGTAAGAGTAAAATCAGAGCGTTGGTTGTGCTCCAAAAGAACAAGTCCAAATTTTTAGTTCCCTTTCTTTGTTCAGCGCAAATAATTTCAACTGTCATTTTTGAGCACTCATTTCCCTCTCTTCTATCCATCTGATAGAGCATGAGAGAATAAAAAACTAAATGTGAGTGAAAGAGGATCTGGATAGGTTTTGCTGGAATAATTGAGCCTTGCTCATCAACTGATGCTCAAACATCAGAGCTTTTGACAGCTTATCAACACATGATAAACACATTGTAGTTCTCCTCTATGACTCGTTTGTTACAATCTGGGTCCATAATGTTTTCACGTCTCAAAAAATACCCTGCTTAAGTTGTCACATTGATCTTTGAACAAGTACAAAGGGAAAACGTCCAATAATGCAATTTCACTGTCACTGTTTTCAAAGCTATTGAACTGTAAACCCTGCGTGTTAGGAAACTGATGTGTGAACACCTCACCTGCAATCTTTCTTTAAGTAAAATTATTCAGTGGGTAAATCTAGTTAAACTCTGTATAGTTAGAATGTGAAAAAGCCACTTATTTCATGGAGTATGTAAGACTCCTAATATGATACTGATACACGGTAAACTGTCTTTGCTGTATTGGGTCTTCACGTATGTGTACAGTAGTATACCTCTGGAAAATATGGCATATTTCACACAAAAATTTAGTTTCTCCTTGAATTACTCAGCTCACTCCACAAGACATAACCTGATATATGCAAAAAATGTCCAACCCCCAAATCTAAGTCTTGTGCTTGATTGCGAAGCCCGCAAGTATTACTTGTATTGTTATATATACATAACCTAGATCAAGTAAGATTTTAGAATGAGTCCAATGATGTTCGTTCTCACCACTTGTAATGTGTCATTAATTCAAGACTCCTTCTGCAGAGCGGCAAAGTAACACACAAAACCGTGAAATCCACTCAGTACGCGATTTCAGTGGCATAAAGCATTTTTCCTTGTCCTTTATTTTTATTTCACTTAGTGTATAAAATTCAGTATGCTTAATACTAAAGAGGAAGACAAGTAAACCAGTTGATTTGCCACACTTGCCGGTGGTATTTTGGCAGTTAGGGAGAAAATCTTTACATCAGAATTCTTTTATGTATTATCTGATTATTCATATTCATTTATTAAAGAGGATTTGTGAATTATACACTAGATGCAAATGACAAAATAGTAAAACACCATGTTCGGAGAGCATAAAATTAAAGGAGAAAATGAGAATATAGAACATGAGCTAATTGCTACAAAAAACTCCTACACACAGAGCATCTGGATTAGTCACTGACATGAGCTGCTTTACTTCACTTGGTTATCTAAATATTAGACACTGTTCACCCTTGAGTAAATATTCTAGAATTTACAAATATATTAAACAAGAAAAAAGCATCCCAAGAAATTAATCGTTCACAACATTGTCAATAAAGAGAGCACTCTACGGTGCTGTCAGCGCACTAAGAGTTTGGTTTCACCCTAATTTGTAAGGAGATTTGTCCCAAACTCTTCCTGCAACGAGGTACTGATTACCTTCAGCTGAACCTTGCCTTAGACGCACTGTACTCTCCAAACCAGTTCTCAGCTTCCCTAAGCGGACCAAGTAAGTGAGGAACACCACAGCGAAATCAGTCTGAAATCGTCCGCGATGCCCGGAGCCCATTCAATTGATCTCCTTTGCCAGATTTTAATTCTTTCTCTACACCCCATGCCCACACCCACCCTCCTACCGCCCCCCCCAACTTCGGTGAGTTTCCGACAAACTCTGAACTTTTAAAAAGTTAGACAGGTTGTCATGAGATATTTTATCATCGCTATCCACTTCCACAGAAAGGAAGAGGTTGTGGAAACTCGAGACGACGTACAGATTCAGTTACACTCAGAACAGGAAAGTGGGGAAGGAAATGACTACTGGAAGTACAGTAAATCAGCACTGGAAGAACGCACTTTACTGCGAACTTGACTATAATTTCTGGAACCTTTCTGCAAGTTATTTTGTGGAAGTGTGACTCAAAGGAAGACTTCAGAACTGCTATATCTCACTTCAAAGCACCGTGCTCAGTTTGCAGGTGAAAACATGGAATCTTGTGATCAATACTACAATCTAAGTAGATTAGAAACCAAATACTGAAGTTAAGACTAAAAGGGCAGGGTGGGTTCGGTTTTTTTTCCAAGTGCCTGTTTGGTCATCAATAGTAAAGTCCTTCCAGATTACTTCCGTTTTGTAAGGAAGACAGACCAGTATCGGGCTGATCAGTCCCTGCCAGCAGAATATGTTCTGTGACACAGCTCAGGACAGAGACAGCCTCCTCGCCATCCTCCAGGAGAACTGCCACGCTGGGTCAGACACAAGCCCTGTCTAGCTCAGCGCCTTGTGTTCAGCTGCAGACATAAACGGACTCCTGAGTCAGAACAAGGTTTCAGGAGACCGATGCATGATGCTTCCCAGTAACACTCCCAGGCTCCCAACTCTGGGGACTTGGTTCACTGGATGCTGGTTCCTTCTGTATTTAGCATCTCCGTGACCACGTCCAGTTTCCCTCGAACACTCCTATAATTGTCCAAGTGTTGTAACAAGAGGAAGTTTGCTACAAAGTGCACTTTGTCATAAGAAATTAACATTAAGCTTAAAACGTGACAGCATTTTTTCTTTCTCTCTCAGGTTTAATGTAATTACTTTTTAAAACAGAACAATAATATGATGAGGATAAAATGAACAATGGTCACTTTCTTTTGGTTTTTAAGATCTGTACTTTTAGGTAAAAGGGTTGGTGGCATTTTTGGGAGTTGTTCTTTTGTTTGCTTTAAAGATCCCCCCAAAATATAGAAGTGCTGACAAGAAAACAAACAAACAGCTAATCACAATTATCAAATCAGGTGGCAAATGACAATTTAGAACAGCCTATAATACAGTAAAATCTTGTTGAAAATTTGGAATGGACAGACAAAATAGCCTGGTAAGGTGTTAAGGCTACTCCAGATCATAAAGGGGAAGTGAGGATAAAAACCGGCAGTGAACAGGAAAGTTATGAAGGACACGAGGGGAAAAAAGAAAGAAAAAAACAACTGTCAAACAAAACACTTCACTAACACCCCTCTATTTCATCAGGATGTTAGCTGGAAAAAAGTACTGGATTATCCTGCCACTTCAGTGGCTAATCCAAAAAAAAAAACCAACTGCAAAACAAAACACTTCACTACCCCCCCTCTATTTCATCAGGATGTTAGCTGAAAAAAAGTACTGGATTACCCTGCCACTTCAGTGGCTACTCCACTGTGCTGCGGACAGTCAGAAGAAGGGACTGAGATCCAGTTACATCACTGCAGGCACCACGTCACATAAACACTTGGGTAAATTTACCAAACATCATCTTACAGACGGTTCAGCTTTTTGTGCCTCTACTACCCCAGCTCCAGCCTGTCCAGTATGATTTGAGGCCAGCATTTTCCGTAAATAATTTGCCACGCTCCCACTCATGCCCTCCCCAGGTACTGTTTTACTGGACAAACCAAGGAATGCACTCTGACTCTCCTCCTGTAGGTTCTCCATTCCTACAAGCCATTCTCATCTTTTCCACCACGAATCCATGTCTAATGAACACTCATGACAAGCTTCACATAACAGTCCGGATACTGAAATTTCTCCTGATATATCATCCAATCGCATTTGTCTTTTTTTTTTTTGCTCTTGCTCAGTGTTATTGTATGTTAGTGTATGATCATAGATGATCCTGTGACCACCTAATGGACTCATGACTGGCACACCTGAGCTGCATTCCAGTGATGTCTCAAGTGGCACAGACGTACATTTAACTCAGTCACTGAACAGACTGCATAAGAAAAGGCTCTTTCTCTCTCATCTAGCACTGTCTGATGAGTGACACAAGAACAATACTTTGTGTAAGCGACTTCCAAGTGAACTTACTGTTTAGTGCAGACATTGTGAAGGCAAAAAGAAATCAGATTTTGGCAGGAAGATATTTGTCTTTAAGTAATTCATTCTCTAAGTGACAAAATGGTTTGTAGATGACTGTGCTGAGTTATCTTCCTCTCCTTCTCACACTCACACCACAAACAGGAGTGTCATTTGGAATCTTTTCCCCCTCAACTATACTTCTTTTTCATTTCACATCACTAGTTTACCATAAAACTTCTGTTATCTTCTAGCAAGCATGGAAGTAAGATGTTTGGATGCCACCTCTGTTCAAACATTGTGAAGTGCAGCAGAAACGGAGCCATTAATGATGGAGATAAAGCACAATGCAGAGTAAAGGGGAAACAAAATGAAAACATACAGCTCAGCTGGAAGTCTGGAGACATCTTAGAGACAGGTGACCAAGCAACAATGGAGCAGAATCTAACCTCATGCTTTTAATAACATCTGGTGGCACAGCAATAAAATATTTTCAAGTCCTATTCTTTTTTGCTTGACTTGGTTGGGGATGAAGGTCAACACGAGAGTTCACACGCCCTGCAGTGAAGGCAGGCTGTGTAGAAGTCAACAGAGCAGCTATAGATCAATGACACAGAGTTTACTCACCTGAAGTAAGAGAGAACCTCACCTGAACCAGATGAAGATATTTCAGGAAAACATGGAGGCAAGCAAAGGAAAGTTCTCCAAATGGTGTCTTCTAGTTGTTCAAGAACTACAAAATAGGTTCTAACCCCTGGAATTCGAGGTTCTCATCTGCAACTATGTCAATTGTCATTAGAATTCATTGCTGAGACTTTTGACCTCACTGATGAGCACAGCTACACTCGCATTGAAAGTGTCTGACCCAAGACAGAGCATGTGGCATTTAGAGAAGGGAATGTCATAATTCTGAGCAACAAGGTATTCAGGGCAATGATTGGCCAAAGGACAAACAGAATTATGAACCACTGGTACCATGATATACAGCTATACCGTAAAGATATACCATACAATTCTGCAGTATGTATAGTGAGGGATGTTTGCGCCCACAACATCCCTCCGAGGAAGAGTTTCTCCCAACACACATGCATGACTTCATTGCTGTCATACACTCATTAACCCTGAATGGCCATTTCTGCTCTCTCTGCAGCGATGATTAATGTGTCTGCTTTGAAAAGCAAGCTGTTCCATGCCAACAGAACCCCGAAGGCGTGCTTTAAAAAAAAAAACAACCCTATACACAGATAGACTTTCAGTCTTCCGTTGGATCAGGACTTCTCAAAGCTGTGACAGCATATTCTGCCATACCAGTCTGACAGTGCGAGTCTGTATGCCGGTACAGATCTGCCTGTTGCTATCGCCATTACACATGCCCTGCTTCCTTCTCTAAAGAGAAGGGGCTTCCAACATTATCCTATGGCTCAGCCAACTACACAACTCTGGAAATAAACATGGGCACCAACCTAAGCAGCCTGGTTTTTAGACGTGTTAAAAAATGTACAGCTCTCAGTTAACATACAGAAAAGTCAGGACACCCTTTCTAGGTGCCTAACATGTAAGTATCTAAATATGAATATTTTTTGCCTAACTACCTGCCAAGAAACCCATGGATCTTCAATATTATCATTCCAGATACGTTTTAAGAGATCTCTTTTCTATCTTTCAGATGATCAGCTCTCTCCTGCAAGGTATGAGCTGCATACACTGGTCCCTGAAGAGCCATTTTCAGTATCAGACGATTTGTTTTCTGCATGTGATAAGGTACAATAAACACAGACACCAATAAACCACACTGTCTCACAAACTGGCTTACATAATTGCTACATTTACAAGTTCTGCATGTGGAAAGCTACCTGTTGTTTCCCACACGGGTGCAGGCTCGGTTTCTCTGTAGGCAGAGAATTCACCTGTAAACATTAGCAAAAACAATGAATCCAAGCAAACAGAAAATGAGCAAATACCACCAAGGAACACATCTTCCTGCACTAATTGATGATGTGGGACTCCAGAGGAAGAATAAAATTTTCTTTGTGGTCTGTAGAAGGTACTGAAAAAATAATTGGCAGCAAGCTTAACTGGAGGTTAAAGATAAACTCCAAATGAGTGGGAATTCCAGCATTGTCTATAACAGTCATTCGGTCACTATCTGGGTTTTTACTGTCTGTAATCTCTTACAAATAAAGCTGTTTAGCAGCATCACATCAAAAAGGCATTATCAGAAAAATCAGTCAGATAAACTACTTCAGCTGTAACAGTACATGCAATCCTACCTATCTTAAAGGCTCACATTTATCAGCCAGAAACATTGCTTCAGGCAGTGTTCAAGAATAGGTACAGGAGGCGGAGAATACAGAGAAGAGGGTGTTGTGTTGTGGTTAAAGGTTATAAAGCTGCATTTACACAGTGCTCTTCAATAACTACAAAATTAACTTAGATATTTCAGGAAAGGACAACTACAAAAATCATCAGTGCGCAGAGACAAGGGGAAAAAAAAATACCCCCTGCCACAACCCCAGTAAAACTCCTGTCAAAATGGAAAAAGGGTGATTTATGTAAAAGTATCAGAAACAATGTTTCATCTGAGGAGACTCCAATTTAGAAGCAGGCTGTGAGAGGGGGAGAGGACAAGACATAGGAAATGTAACATGCTTCCCAGGCGCGTGCTGTGATAGTACGATTCTCACCTCCTGAAGCCCATGAATCAAAGGTTTTGAAGATTCAAGCTTTTTTTCTCCTAACAGTGGGTAGCCCAGTCCCCAAATCCAGCTGCCTTTCTGTATGAGACAGCTGATCTTCACATACACTAGGTTTATGTTTTTATGCAGATCATATCAAACACACATGCTCTGGTGAGCTTTCTCCTGAGGTAATTGTCTGTCATGAAGCTAAGCACGTCCCATCACAAAATACCAAAAGCACAGCCCCTAAAACAACAGAGTTATTAGATGTCTGTAAATAGACTGTAAAAGTTGCATTTCCTCTGCAACTTTCTTCTACTTCAGATTTTTTACAGTGCTGACCTGGAGCTCAACTCCTTTCAGAGAAGCAGAAGTGGAGGACTAAGCTGAGGACATGTCAGACCAAGTACCTGCTTGATTTTTTGACATAAATAGGATAAATCCACCGAGGTGTTTTCACATACTCTAAAGCAAATTCTTGCAACAATGGATAAATCTTACAAGTCCTAGAGGTCCCATCCAAATTAATCATAGAGCAGTAGAGGCAGCACAGCCATTGCCAGCCCTTAGGAGCCCACCTGGTTCTAAATGTGGCCCTTCTCATCTCTAACCTACCGCAGGGTGCAGCCGAGGTTGCTCAGAGGAAGTCGCAGATTACATCAAAGACTCCAAACAAAGAAAAAAGGTTTATCCTCAAGCTGTCAATAACCTCTCCCGCCCCTAGTAATTTCAAGTCACAATGCACATGGAGGAATTTATGAGATCATGGCAGGTTTCACAGAACCCTGCTGTATATTGGGAGGGTCCTAAAAGAAACCCAGCACTCCTTACTATATTTATCCTGGAAAGAACAAATAAACGGAACTAAAGGGCAAAGCTACCAAGAGTCACGGCCACAGAGTGAAAACGCGAGCTGCCAACATGGCTGGGAGCAGCAGTCTGCACCCCTTTTTCTTGCTTTATTTTGGTTTCACAGATTTGCCTCTTGTTTCTGTACCATAGAAGTCAGTAAACAAAATAGCATCAAAAACGTCGATGAGAACTGCTGTGTCCTATTCTAATGTCCCCCTCAGTCCACAGTCCCAAGTATAAATATGACAGACTCTCCACAAAACTAATATTCTTGCTGTTTGCCTTGACAGACCCTCAATTTCTGCTGATACTCTGGTCCCCTTTGAAAGCCTGCATTGGATCCCCAGCTGTGCCTTCGCTGCTCAGGGAGGTCTTGTCACTTCCATAAAGAGGAGTCTTTACACCAAAAAGCTAGTGCACTAGCGTTTAGTTTTTCAAGTTACTTCTTTATCAGCGCACAGGCTCCCAACGCTTCTCCTAATGTCCACCTCTCAACAGAGCACTTCTGCAGCTTATCGCTTAGTGATAGCTGTTATCAGTCACGTCAGCTTTCCTGCTATGATAATCTAAAACGGGTACGGTATGAGTGCTGTATCTCCATCTGTGTGCCTACAATTTAAGAGAGGGTGTCTAAATAAGGATTTGGGGGACTAATTGGGGATACTTACTTTCTAAAATGGCGGCATAAAAAGCTGCCATTTCATTTTGTAATTAGCACGAGGCATTTTAGCAATTCTCCAAATGCAACTTACCACTATTTTCCAAATACTTTCAAACTTTGAATCAGCCCAGCACCTAAAGGTCCAAATTTAGACACCAAGAGGGGTGAAAAATGTTTTCATTTGGGCATCTAGTCCTTGGGAAGAGCG
>NW_010397223.1:35281-35826 GCF_000710305.1 Buceros rhinoceros silvestris
AGTGAAATGCTGAAGTAGGATCTGAGCTCTTTTGAAAATCAGATATTTAGTGGCAAAATCTATAAGCATGCAGTTCAGAAAGAATTATTATCTCTGTTGGGAAGGACACATTTGTTTTACTAGATAAAGCAGCAATCATTTAGCTGTTTTTCCTCACACCGTGAAATCGCATGTTCCGTGAATTTATGAGAGCGTGGCCAAACCCTATGCTGAAGTAGGATCTGAGCTCTTTTGAAAATCAGATATTTAGTGGCAAAATCTATAAGCATGCAGTTCAGAAAGAATTATTATCTCTGTTGGGAAGGACACATTTGTTTTACTAGATAAAGCAGCAATCATTTAGCTGTTTTTCCTCACACCGTGAAATCGCATGTTCCGTGAATTTATGAGAGCGTGGCCAAACCCTGTACCGTTTATCTTCCCTCTGTATTTGCTAGATGAAGGAAACAAGTAAGGTTTGCAATAGGGCAGGGGACTAGCTAAAAAAGCTATTGTCAAGCTCGTACATTTCAAATAAAAGAGATTCTGAAGGCTCTGTTAATTCA
>NW_010397223.1:35942-42629 GCF_000710305.1 Buceros rhinoceros silvestris
AGGAGTAACTCTAGTCTGAAGACTAAAATATCAGCTTAAAGAAAACCCTGTATCAAGCTCATGCTTTTCTGCAAACTGTTTCTACTCAACTGATGCTGTTACAGTTGTACTTTAATTATTGCTACTAAGTTTACATGTGTTGAGCAGTTTTCCCTAGTTAGGGAAACTCACTCAACATCTGTGGATGTGCCATTTGTACATTACCTACATAGCAAGTAAACACTGGTTTAGTGGTGTAGCAGGTTCTTCAGAGCAGTTCAACCACGAGTACATTTAACTCCGATTTATCTACCACCCTTTGGGAGGGATAAGGGGGCATAGCTTGTACAATTGAAAACAAGTTTTGTTCCATGCTGGTTTTGTAAAAAGCTGGTTTTTATGACCTCGGCAAATAATGGCCAGAATTCACTACTGAAAATTTCTCAACACACATTTTCTAGCAGCAAACTTAAATCACACTCAATACAAGGCTGACCATACTCTGCCCATACGTAATCCCTGCCAGTCTCATTTTTGCCAAGATACCTCCTATCCCATTAAATCACACAGTTTTACTTCTTTAGGCTGGTACATAATCCTTGAGGAACAAAACTGCCAACACTTACTGTTTTACGGAGTTTCATATGCTGTTTACTCTTTCCTCTTAAGGCCGAAAGCCCGAGAATATTACACACCTTCCCACACATACAAACACATCTTTCCTTTTAATTATGTTTCTAGCCCTGGAGATTACAGATCAGCCTGGAACTGTAAACTATGTGCATCCTGAAATATCAAAGCCAAACCAAGACGTATGTAGTCTTTGGATCTTTTCACATGCTGCTCATGATTTTGGGGGAGGGAAGGAGGAGAAGACTTCTGATGTGGGAATGTTTCTGGTAGGCAAAGTTTACCACCTTGCAGCTTATGCAACAGCTCTGACTCACTTGCTGCAACCCATCTGCTGGGCCGCCTCTCGCTCCTGGTGCGGCGGCGCTCAGCCAGCAGCAGCACCGAGACAGCACGGAGCGGAGCGTGGCTGCGGGTACATGCTGCCTCTTATCACCTGAGGATGGCCTGGCCGGGAGAGGATGATGCACCGCGGAGACAGAGGCAGAGACTGCAAAGTTAGCCTGGAAGCGGCATGCATACACAAAAGGCAAGGAGGACTCAGAAGCCACCTAGGAACGACCAACGCCTTGCAAAGATGGATCACAAGTCTTTCTGGAGGGTGTATCCTGAAACACCACCCGTGTTTCCTTAACATACTCACAGTCAGCATCAGCTCAGACGAAGTCAGAGCTCGGAGGCTGGAAACATGGCCCACTAAAACCATTTGTGGTGACAGGTCAGCTGCAGCATAGATGCCGTTACAGCCGATGTCTTGTCTTGCTTAAGCTGCCATTTATTTCCTAACATAGTAAAATCATGGTAAAATTGGCCTTTGTTTTTCATTATTGAAACGTAATTTGAAAAATTTACTTCACACCATATTTCTGGCAGCAGAACATGTTTGGATTTTTTTTTTCATTTTTAATTCTTTTTTTAAAGCCAGAGCCTTCAACAAGTTCGCAATTTTAATGAGAGGAATGTTAACTACTCGAATAAATAAAAACCATGAAAGAAGTGAAAAATTAAACTTTCTCTCCTCTTGAAAGCTAGAGATAATTTCATATCTGTGGGAGGTGCTGACTGCCCAACTGTTTGCTTAAATATGTTATTTACAGTATTCTTAAAATTACTGTTCCCTCGTAACATTAAGCATCCCCATTACTCTAGCCATGAAAATTATTTTCATAGTGAAGGCAGAGCAGCACATGCATTCTCACTTGATTCATTACAAGAGACAAGGAAAATACAAAGCAGACTTAAAATCATGAATGGTTGTGCAACATTTCTGTGATGAGGAGTATGAATGGCCAGGAAGGCCAAACTAATAATTTCTATATCTCCACCATTTTGGACCATGCTACTCAGTTACTACGTGAATCTGAGGAACACTCATTTCTTCATTTCTTGATCATCCCTGAAAAATAGACAAGGACCAGCTGCCTCTGTATACAATTATTGGCCCTCAAGTTAAACTGACAAAAAAATAAAAGCAGCCCCTCAAAACGTAATGAAGAGGGTGGGAACACATCTGCCTTTGTAAACAAATCACACTGGTGAATAAATGGCATCCATGCTAATACGGCCAAAAGCAAAACTGTGACCTAAGAAAAACCATCAATCTCTTACTTTGCTTTAGCTTCGTTGGGATCACTGCATTTATTAATATCCAGATTTTTCCCATTCATCGATTGCTACTACTACTTCATGCTTTCTGCCTTACAAGGTCAAAATTTAGCCCATGATGCTAATTTTTTTTAATGGTAAATTAAAAAAAGTTTCCCAGTCAGCTCAAAGTCACCATGAAAGACAGACCTATCTGCACACATAGCAACCTAGAAAGGACCTTTAACTTGTAAGAGCAGGGATGCCAACAGAAACACATTGAAAGGTCAATACAGCTTTGAAATGGTATTTTAAAAGAAAAAGAATCAGAACCTGTTCTGTGCTGTCTTGGATGCTCACTACATGTGAGAAGTACAGCTATAGCTCACTGCCACAGGCACAGCACCCTGCAGCTGCTGGTCTACATGACACATCCTAGCCTGGGATGCTGGTGTTGGAGGTGGGCAGAGTGCGTCAGGTGATAAGTGATAAGTCAGGACCTTATCACCTTTCTCTGTGCACCCTGGTAACTCCTTCCTTCCTTCCCCCCTTCCCCCCCAACATATCTTGCAAGCAATTCAGTACTGCTCCCTATGAAAGGCTGGAGACACCAATGGCTACACTACAGACCACATCATGGGACATCTTCTAGAGCCACCGACTCTGTGTGACAGCCCAAGGCAGGGCTCCAGGCTAAAACCTGGAGCAGAGATAGCTACAGTCATCCAAGGCAAGTAGAGTGGTCCCAGCCCTCCTGCCCCTGCCTAGGGCTGTGCCTGGGAAACAGGGGTCACTCCAACTCCACAAAACAGAAGCATCCTGGCTCTCCTCACCACCACTAGCTTCATGACTGCAGGAACCAAGATGGTACAGCCACTGCCTTCAGCTGCAGGACCAAACGTTGGTAGTACCATCATACCACATTCCAGTCAGCTGCTAACGAGCTCTGGTCCTGCTCACAGTCCAGCTGCCCTTCGGCAGACACAGCTATTCCCTTCGAATGCATTAAAAACACCCCCAGTCAAGGGGCACTGACAAATGGCTGATGAGTAGATGAAATTGCAGCAGCTAATTCATCCTGGTGATTTCAGTAAGTACTAAAAGAACATAATCTCTCTGGTGTTTATCTTTGTTTGTTTGCTTTGAAGCGCAAAGTAGTCAAATTAGGTCACAGCCATGATGCACATTGCAGGAGAGTTTGTTATTACTGAAGCCATGCAAGTGTCGCCATTCTGCTTCACAGGTGTTGTGATAAGTAGGGGGTTTATTTCTCATACATTCACAACACTAATGGTTTTTGAGTGTAAATTTACTCCAGATGCTAAGTGGACTCAGAAACCACCAGGTCTAACAATTTCAGTCAAAGCCATCAACAAAGATTGCCTTAAAGGGAAGAACTAAGTTTAGGATTTTAACAAGGTTTAGGCAGGATGAGTTGCAGTTACTTTCAGATGTGACATCAAAATTTAAATACTCATAGCTGTTTGTAAATTTAGGCAGGAGCTATAAATCTTTCTCTCATTCGTCAGTTAAGTTCCAGTTCCGCTAGTCTAGTCAAATAGTTGGCAGGATTATACTTCTGTGTTTTATTTCCTAATCTGACCATTATGGCAACTAATTTATTTGTTTTTAATTTAATTATCTTTATCTGTTCTGCATCCTTGGTGTTCTCTGAATATTCCATTTCCAGCTACTTAATTTTCTTTTCACTCTTCTGCATTTGAATGATTGCTCTTTACATAGATTGCCGGCATGGAAATGTTGCTTGACTTGTAGCATCTGAGGCCAGAGCTATTATTTTATTTCAATACATTATCTGGCCAGGGGGACAAACCCCAGGACTTTGATCTTCAGTCCTTAGGGCTCCCATTCAGAAGCTGTTAGTTTCTCGCTGATGCTAATGAAGCTGCTCTGCTCTTTTCTTGTATTGATTCCTTCTCCTGTTCTGACACCAGGTACTATTTGCAAAGCAGAGTTCCCTTGATCCTTGCAAGTGCACCCGTAATTCCTTTATTTTTATTACAAAATCCTGCCAGTCTGCTGGTGGGAGATTCAAAAAGGAAAAAAGAACCTACTTCCTTTCCTTTTGGTGCCACCAATGCTAGCACAAGTTTCACAGCTGAACTCTGTGGAATCTAGATAGAATCAATATATATCTAATCAATTATAAATGTATATGATCTCCAAGGTCCTCACGGGAACTACAATACTCACCCCAGCAGAGCAGAGCAGCAGCAGGCTTGGCTGCTCTTGGAGTAGTCTTTCCTCTGAGCTCCTCCCAGGTCCTGGGTGCTCCCTGCCACATACGTCCCTCTTTCCAATACAGAGCAACTGCAAAGTACAAGCACGTTGTTTAGCATTCTCCATGTAACACCTTTCCTACATCCCTTCTACCACTGTAATATTTGTAGAAGTATAATAAACTAAAGTGTGGCATTTGGATAACAGAGGCAATTCACATGAACCCCTAATCTTCAATTTAGCCATTTGTATTTGTGTTGTAGAGGAAACAAGCATCTCCCACACCTTCTTTTTCCACCTTTTTTTTTAAATTATTAAGCCTCAAAATAGAACAACAGCAGATAAATTTACTTATTAGATAACAGCTGCCAAAATTTGCTGCTAACAGACTGAATTACCGTAGAGAAAAGTATTCTGCAAAGAAATTAGATCTGAAAAAGATTTCATTTGGCACTAAGACAAAATTTCTTCATTCCAATTACATGTTTACAAGGTTTTCATGTAAGTTTTACCTTTGTGGTATAGAAAATATTTTCTCATTAAATGTACCGTTGCAGGGCCAAAGTACAACTGCCAGAAAATATCTTAAAGAATACAAGACACACTCCAATTATTTACTGACCCTTGAGAAAGCCTGCACACCTCTTACCACTTTTTGCTATTTCTTTTACCTACTTTCTGTCTCAGCTGGTTTCATCCTAACAAACTAGTTAGCATCTTACCCATTTCACTTCAAAACTAGACGCTGCCCGCTCTCTGAAGTGGGGACTTCGATGCCACTTCCCAATTTGAAGGGATTTCAAGGGTGAGAGGAGGCTCACTGAGTGTGCAGGAGAGGTGATGGCACACAGGATATAAGCTGGGTCGGGCCAGACTGTCTAGGAGCATGAAGAAATATTGTCAGCTATTCTGGCCTGCTCTGAATTTTTGAAGACTTCAGCAGAAATCACACAGTGAATCGTGAGTGTGAGTTTACAGAAGGCATGTGCTACCCACGTGAAGGAAAACAAAGTGAATTTAAGTCATCCACTGAGAAACTGGCAGAAACCGAGAAACCGAAGTCTGACGAAGGAGTTCAGTGGTGACAGGGACCTGCCGGCTCAGAAGGCCCTCACTCCCTTCTGCCAGCCTTGCTGTGCATGCACAGCCTTCCGAGACATAATTGCAGGGAAGAACACAATTTATAGAGCAAACACGGCTCCCGCCGTTGGAGGTGGTTGTGGGTGCAATTCAGAGCAGGGACAATATTCTGCATGTGGTGTCCATGCAGATTTGGGGAAGTTAGAAGCAGGAGCTAGGTGTCTGCAGGACCATCACCCGGTACCAGGAGCTGATGGCAGACAGAAAGAACAAGAATAAGCAGGTTGGTGAGAGCAGACAAATCTACAGCTGCAGAGCACAACTGGAGCCTGAGGTCACAATAAGGACTGCTATTATCAGGCCACAGAGAAATAGTGAATTAGTACTTCATCCTCTTCCAGTGGCTAGCTGGCATCTCTGGCATCCTGCCACGGGTGCCTTCTTTTGTAGCTCGCATGACAGTTTCATGCAGTAAATCTTCCACACTAAGGAACACTACAGGAAGAAGAACACTTTCCACAAGATGTATTATGTTTGTGTTTTCAGCAGCCTCTGAAACCTCATCAAACACCCCCCCCAAAAAAAAAAAACCCTCCACAAAAAAACACATCCCACCCCCCAACCTATGTACAGCTGAGGTCTCAAAAACTAGGAAATTCCAGAACTGGCTCCATCAGTAAAACCCTATTTGGTCTCTTTTTATCATGATATATACACTGTCTTTAGATACAGGAGAAACCAGACACTTTTTAAGACAATACCTAAAATTATGGCATACACCTGGAATCCAGTTTAGTGGTTTTGAATGTTTGGTTTTGTTTTCTTTAAAGAAACAATGGCATACAACCTTTCTGCTATGTTTACATACTACAAATTGTACACCTGTATTCCAGAAGGTGCTTATTTGAGAATATTGTATTTCAACTATGTAAACAAAACCACTGGTTTACTGACTAAAAATACATCACAGCAGGCACACTCAGATTTTTTTGTGCTGCCCCGCACTCCAGACTCTGTAAATGACTCCCAACTAACTTACCTTAATATCAGCTGAGGAGCAACTCTGCTGTGCTCTGAGTACTTGTTCTGTTGTCCCTGCCAACATCACCAGAAGTAGGGACAGAAACTGCCCTAAAACCACACTGCAGTCCCCAGACCTTTTAGCCTGACCCT
>NW_010397223.1:42755-46339 GCF_000710305.1 Buceros rhinoceros silvestris
GAATGCATCACCGGATTTCTGCTTTTGACAAGTTAAATTGTGAGCAAGCTGATATGAAAACACCGAGTACAAGTTACCTGCTGTTTATGACAAAAATCTCATATGCTCCATTATTGCAGGTAATATAAATCCAGGGCATCTCACAGCTTCCTCACACACATCCAGTGCAGAGAGCAATTTCTTACAGGGACGCGTGCCTCCAGTATCATTGTTCCAGCCCTGTCTCCTTTCACTTCTCCGCTCAGAGTCCACACCCAGCCATGAATACTCTGCCTTTTATAATTAAAAAAGAAGATTTTTTTCCCCCCAGCTCAGTTATTGGTGTAGCTTTGTGCGCATTTACAATTGGAACTTAAGGATTAATTGGTACCACAACCTTTGCCTCAAAAACATTCTTCAAAGCAGAGATCCAATGCCACAGTCCCAGGTTTTGTCAGCAGTTTTCATTTTCACTTTACAACCATGTGTATTTCAATATACCAAACAGACATCCTTACATATCGCACAAAGACTGGATTTTGTTCTGGGTAGACCGTAACAAAAGTCTGGTGGCAGCATGATTTTTTTTTTCTTGCCAAGATGCAAGACGCTCCAAGTTCAGTACTTCTGTATTTTTCTTAAACTTACAAAAAAATTGTCACTAGTCTGTACTTAGGAATCTAAGAATACTAAATTCTTCCCAGGGTACATTTAAACAGGTAAATACTTGCAAGTGCTTATATTGCATAAGCATCAGTAAAGTTTATTAAAGAAAACCTCTATATCGGTATAGTATCAAAAGGAAGTGTTAAGCAAATAGCTAATAATCGACAAAACAACCGCCTTTGGCTCCTCAGCTGTCTTTAAAAATGTTTAATGATAAAAACATTGAAGTTAGATCAGCTAAAAAGACTTTTCCTTACGTACCTTTACATCCTTAAATACTCAGTTCATATAGATGGATCAAACATTGAGACTTACAAAGGTACAACCTAACTATACCTTCCCTTTCACTTCTGCCCTGTCACAATATGTTGTCAGGGACTATCTAATGTCAAAAGCATCTGCAGTTCAGAGAGAGAGCAGAACATGCTGTGCTGGAGAGATGACTACTTATCTCTCAACCAGCATCTATACCCTGACTCATGGCTACTGCAGCACAAGAATCCCACCAGCTTTAATGACACCTCTCTCTATTTTCTTCTCTTCTCCTTTCCTGTGTTCTGTTCTGCGCAGTCCAGGCCTGGTTAGCACCACCTCTTATCCAAACTATGAGGGGTTACAGCTCAAGATGATGCACGAACCCAGATGATGCACCTGAGGTCAGCCCGGTGAGCGTGCCGGATTAACAGTTTGGGCAGGCAGCATTTGCCCAGGGCTATCACCATTACTACCTTCCCAGCGGCTGCTGCAGTAGCGTAGTCTCCATACCAGCTCTCAAGTACTGACACTGGGAAATGCTGAAATCACTGCTGGGTGTTGTAAGAGACTCGAGAGCATCTCTTCAGTTGCCTGTTTCTGCTCAGCAAGGAACTGCACAGAGTGAGGATTCAGATGGTTACTGGACCTTTAAGTAAAATTCTGCCTCTCCAGGAGAAACACCCTCTGCGTCCTTGCTGCCTCTCACTCACATTTCAGCTCATTATCCAGCATTTCCACAGCGAGACGTTGGAGAACCACCCTTCCTTCAAGGCATGTTTAGATGACATTTGCTGTCATTTACTCACACCATGGGAACAACAGTATTTCACTACTGCTGCTTTCAAAAATTAAGAGAATTACAAGAAAAACTAATGTAACTGAGTTCTGTTTTCCTCCCTTCCCGCAAAGCCATAACACTAAGAGCTCCTTTTCTTTAGAGTCGTTCCCACAGGCTTGCCTGTTGTGAATATTAGCAGACAATGCAGAATTCTTTGAGAACGTGTTGGCAGGAAACAGTGTCGGATTAGCCAAGTTAACATGATAGATTGTGATAAATTGAATGCTTAGGGTACTACGTGCTTGAACTCTGTGGTGCTGTGTATCAGAGCAAATCTATTTCCTAAAACCTCTAACTGGGCAATTTCATCCATATAAAATTGCTGCTAAATATGCCTCTGCTTGTGGTTGGTTTCCCTCCTTTTCAGCAGCTATTAAACATATGGGGTTTATGCTGCTAAGAGCCTTTGTAAATCACGCTGTAATACTTGCGGGTTATACTTAGCTATAGACATCTTCAGCTACTGTCAATTGTCTTAGCTGCCGTGACATCAGAGTCAAGATTATTTACAGCAGTTGAGCATCCCTCCTGATGTGCTCAGCACTTGCAAAAGTAGGCAAATGAGAAGTGGCTTTGCTTTAGGTTTAGAAGGACTCTTCAGCAGAATTTGGTCTTAAGAAACTAAAGCCAGTCACTCAAACCTGGCCCTTGTCTGTTTGAACTTTCAAAGAGTAGATCCCTAGATATAAAACAGTTAGTCTTGACCCTCTCCAGCTCAGCACCCTTGCTGCCCTTTACCTTACAAGGCACAAAGCCAAAGAAACATCTGACAATAACATGAATACATACATATACACATAAATGTTTTTAAAGGTGTTTACCATTTGTCTCACCCTCTGAAGAGGGAGGATGACAACCACCTTTAGTAGGAGCAGCTAGGACAGTGTTGAATCATCTCACCAGCTTCCTTACACGGTCGGGAAAGGGAGCACTGATGAGGCACCTCCGCACTGAAATTCACCCCGTCTGAGAGGGGAAATTTCAGCCAGCTCCTGTGTCTTGAGGATGACCAGGAACGCGTCCTGGACTGTAGCCACAGCAGGACTCCAGGCCTTCTCTGCTCTTGGGGAAGGTTTAGGACAAGCCGGAATACTACAACTAAGCAGAGCAACCATCCTGTTAACCCCTGCCCCTCCAGGAATTCACAGTTCCTTCTTGACTGCAGACATGCTATTGGTACTATTAACTTCTCTTACTTTAAAAAGTTTAATCTGGATCCATTTCCCTGTGCCCTTTTAAAATCTTTCCTTATCCTTCCCTTTATACCAATTAGCAAGTAATTGCCGAAAGGTATGAAATAGTCTCAACATTTCTTCCGTGAGTTTAAGCCCATTAATTAATAACAGAAGAATAGTTCTAACTCTCAAAATATTGCTTATATATTTTTAGTTTCTCTTATAAGGTTTATAATTACAGCTGATCTTGTTCCCAGAGCCACTTCTTCAGCAAAGCTCTAGACAGCCCTCACAATATTACAAGCTTTGCATTTCTGCACTGCACAGGAACCTCACAATAGAGGCTTTCGCTGCTTCCACACTGTAATTTACAATAAAGCAACGCAATAGAAAGTCAGGCAAAAAAGGAAAGCACGTCATAACGGGCTGGTATCAAAATAAGCTCAGACCTCCCTACCTGCAGGAAGCAGTAGGCCTCACGGGGTTAAAAATTATTTTTCAGTCAATCTTGTTATGCATCCCACACACTAGAACTTACCTGACATGAAAAGGGATAGATAGATGTAAATATAGTACCTGAAGTACAGTATTAATTTTAGTATAGACAAATTACGTTAAAGACTGTCATCATCCAGTCTGGCACAACCGCTATACAGCTACAACGTTCTGGG
>NW_010397224.1:0-842 GCF_000710305.1 Buceros rhinoceros silvestris
CGTCAGCAGACAGCCTCCGATGCTCCCCGGCCCCACGTCCCCTGGCATCCACCACGGCCCGCTCCCTCTGCGCCCCCATCTCTCGCTCGGTCACTCGGGGCGTGGGCACCGCAGGGTCTCGCTCGGTGTGCGGCCCTCAGTGGGGCCCCTCCTGCGAGACCACCACTCGCTCGGTCTCCCACTCCGCATGGGCTCCCACCTCCCGCTCAGCACTGAGCCCCGTGGGGCGCTCAGGCTACACCCCCTTGTCCCGCACAGCCTATGGCACGCTCTCGCGCCCTCCATACAGCTCCTTGACCCGCTCCTCCTACAACAACTTGTCCCGCTCTGCCTACTCCACCCTTCCCCGCTCCACCTCTCCCTCTGCCTACGCCACCCTGCCCCGCTCCGGGTCGCGCCCCTCCAGCAGCATCGTGCCCCAGGTAGGGTCCCGCACGCCCTGGAGCACCGAGAGGAGCACTCTCACCTACTACAAACGCAAATACCTGTAATGGAGGGTGACCTGAGGAAAAGCCAAAGCCCGAGAACTAAAGCCCATGCGCAAACGCTTTGGAAGAGGTTAGAAATAGGGTGATGGAGAGCGTGCGTAGTTTATCCACGTGTTTATCCACGCATTTGGGATGTGCCAGAAAGCGGGCTGCTAGCCGACTGCTGAGGGATGCATTTGATGTAATACTCGTATGTCTTGAGATTCAGTGCGGTGGAAGTGACAAATGAACGTGCTCCCTGTGGAGGCGCCGTGACAATAGTTGCATAGTGCAGGTAATCAGACTTACTTGCTCAGTCGAGCTGTTTTATAAATGATGTGCTTTCACTCTCTCTTCTCTTGATTTCTTGCAATG
>NW_010397224.1:1069-5596 GCF_000710305.1 Buceros rhinoceros silvestris
CAGACCTACCTGACATCTTGCCTAACGGACGCTGGGCCCCTGAGTCCCGGTGTGGTGGCTCAGGTCAGTTCTGTGTGCGCTCGTATTTCCTTAGTTGTGAGGCAATGAAAACTGGGGGGGTCATGGAGTAACTAAATCGTTACAAATTAACTGAAGAGTTAAAAAAAAAAGGCAATTATAATAAATTTAGTATTGATGTATTACAGTTCCATTATCAGGAATCCGAAGGTCAGATTAGAAAGGCTGCAGTTCTCGATGAACAATTAATACTAATTTATTGGTTTTCACAACTGAATGCATATTCCAAAAATTTTCTCAAATAAATTGCGTGCATTTAGGTTTATGGGAAAAGCTCTAATTCCAAGGCTGTGCCTTTTTGATTCAGTATAGCTAGGAAACTTCTGTCACCAGACCTGAACTAGAGAAGGAAGTCTGACGTTTTCCTTCCTTCCCAACACCCAGCCTGCCCAACCGAAAGGTCAAGAAGGGGAATAAAAATGTATTGTGTCATCTTCCGACCGTGGGTACTGTTCCAATGCTCACCTTCTCCCAGTGTTTTAGGAATTTAAATCGTACACTGCATAATGTAACTGTCCCCAAATTTTGGATTTGCTCACAAGAATTTTGGGTTTACTGACAACACCTGCCATCCCTCCATTCTTTTCCTCTGGTGCTCCATTATTTTTAGTAGCAAGTGTTAGCGGGGTTTTGTGGTAAGGTAATTTTGCTGGTGCTGCAGAATCTTCAGTCATGTAGCAATAGTATTTCAGTAGTATTCCTGTAGTTCACACCTCTGTGCTCTGTGATGAGATCAAGTAACCTTACGCGGATTTTGAAAAGGTGTGATGGAAGATGGTAGCTATGAACATGCCAACGCTAGCACCTACATAGGAATTATCAGTACGGTAGAAGAAATATTTGCCTGGATATTGTAGTAGAGTTGTCCTAAGTCAGTGATTTGTTTTTTACAGTTTCAATAGTCTCTGTTAGGTATTTACTGAGGATTTCTTTGCCTGACTGACAATAAAAATAGAAATTAAATAAACCACCTGTAATTCTGTTGTTTTGGTTCCTTTTTTTTGGTAAGACCTCTTCAAAAGTGGGGAATAAAACTCTTCAGATGCACTGGAATGCGAATTCATCTGTTATATGTCCTCTTCCTTTCCCTGAAACCAAGACTTCAAAATAAGATCTGAAATACGAATCTATAGTTTTCATGCTATACCTGAAATACTCAGTTTGTTATTAGAGGAAAAATTCAGCCATCCTCTCTGCTCACAATAAAGTTTTCCACTTGCAGACGCAGCATGAGTTTGTCCTTTGCTTTCATGGTCTGCAAAACTGGCAATCCACAGAAATGACATGATGAACAAATCTTTGGGTGGCAGAGGAAGAGGTACAAAAGTTACCAACACGATTTAAGAATTTTTTTTTTCTTTTGAGACTCTGTTAATAATAGATGGCACCAATCATCGTTACCAAGTTACACTTCAAAATTTTTTCCCAGTAGTGGTTTGACTTCTCTGATTTTCCTCATTTCTGAGACTGAGCCTGATCCAAAGATTTGGACCCAACGTGTTAACGCCGCTGGAGCTGTCGAGTGGCTGTGCAGACCTCACTCCCCACGGTTCTTGCCACACATGCTGAATACATACTGCTTTTGAAAACTGTAGCGCGTTCCTTATCATTAGAGCCTCAGAGGATAACAGAAATCCTTTAAAGTTCTAAATGGTTCCCCTACTAAAGGAATTATCTTGAGTGTGTTGACACGCAAATCCTAGTAATAACAAAAGGTAGCTTGTAGTTTCCTAGCAAAGATCATTTTACTTGTTGGGGGAGGAAAAAAACCCTGGACAGAAAAAAAAAACCAAACCCAATCCAACAACAACAACAAGCCCCACCAAACAGGATTTAAATTATCTCCTTCCTAAATATTAATGAATTAAAGGCTCCAACTGATGTTTTATAAGGTATCTCCTATCAAGAGGACGCATTAAATTTCCACAAGATTTCTGTTCTTTGTTTTGCTGTGGGTTGGTTTTTTTGGTTGTGTTTGGTTTTTTGTTGTATTTTTTTTTTCCCCAAAAACTGATGTATTTGGCTGTTTCAAATGCATTTTCTTGAAGAACAATTCACAAGAAACTCCATTTTTATTTAATTATTTGCCTAGTGCATTTAACATTGAAGATTAACAGTGTTCTGTAATGTGGTGTGATACATCAAGAAGTCTATTTTAGAGAACGGGAGACCAGCTCAAGCGTGACAGCTGTAGTCATCAGATGTTGAATACGGCGCTATCATATTTATGTGCTCAGGAACACATTTCTAATTTTAATCCTGGTTCAGGCATGTATTTTATTTAAGTGAGGGAAATATATTCACTTGTTTCTAGGCCAGTGAAGGAGAAAAAAGGCAATTTCTCATGCATTATTATAGTTACCCTTCCTATGATTTAACATAATAAATGGGAGTACTGGAATTTAATTTTATGTGTAACTCAAATAAGGTTGTATTTCTTTTAAAGATGAAGAAGAATCTAGTATGTGGTAATTTTCAGTTCTCATCCCTAACAGCTCATTAGATCTTTATAAATCCTTTTTTTTTTTGATGAGAGGTTATGGAAATTCAGCTGCAAGTTAACTTTTTCAAACCTCAAATGCGTAAGATTTGTGCTTCTTCGGACATTTGCTAGTGGCATACCATAAAATGCATGAGTGGAATGTGATTTATTTTCATATATTCCATTATCGGCAAGAATAATACGGGAATGTATCCCTCAATGAACCAATTTCCTACCAAGCATTAGTTACAGAGGTAAATTAAACTTGATGTATTGTATCAGACAAGAGGATTAAATTAGGGAAATACTATATTTATTTTACTTTGTGTTAAAACCAAACAAAATCTTTTGGAACTTGTGCTATGAAGTGTATAAAAAAATAAAGAAAATTAAATATTAAACATGAAAATATTCAGAATGAAAAAGACTACAAGGATTCATTTTTTTTATTATGCAGCAGTTTTATATCATCTGTTGTACATTTCCATTATACCCGAATTTTCAAAACCCGATTTTTTCATACTGCATTTGCAGAAGTGTTTTTATAAGGGACAGCCTTTATGTGTGGAAGTAAATCCTATTCAAATATTTTTTAGGCATCCCAGCTCTTTCTTTCTTTTGACGTCTTAGATGGGGGGAATTTCTTCTGCGCCTTTGTATATTCTTCCCGGACGATCTTTTAAATTCTTTGTCCTTGAACTGCAATATATAAATAACTGTATGTTATGTAACGTGCAGGTGTGCTCTTTTGCACGGGGTAATTTTCTGACTTTCTAACACCGGTGTAGAAGTTTTGTGCAGGAGACCAATGCAGGACTGAAAACAGAAGGCGTTCCCAGCCCGAGGATCAAATAGAGAGTACGTGTACAACTGAGCCTATTCTGGTACTTGTTCATACTAATAATTAAGTCTGCTACCACATTAACCTGGATTTTTAAACTATTTGTTTCAGGTATACTAACCGGCCACTCCTGTCTAACTTTTCAGCTAACCACAATTTTTGTCCTGTTCTTGTCTCCTGAGAGGAGTTGCCGTTGGTGGTGCTCTGCAGACCACACTGGCTGTTTGAGCAACCTGTACTTTTCTGTGTGGTCACTTCCACCTTCCATCTGAACTGCATGTCTGTTTTCTCCGTAAGGCACATTTCGTGTCAGTGCTGAACAAAGATCATTCATCGATACATATGACTCAGTTGCAAAAATCAGTAACATCAAATAATATCTAAAAATCCAGGAGTTATGTGTAAAGAAAGGAAAATACGGTGTAAAGAAATGTCACCACTATACACCATTTCCTTTTAGAAAATCTCTTCTGTGATTCTGGTGCTCTCTGGTTCTTCTTTCTGAATATTGAACCTCAAATTTTATTAAAGTTATGACAGTATGTCAAGTGAGCCTTAGATTAGTTTGAAATAGAGAAATGTTGATGTTTGAGATAAATATTACCAGGAATCCTCACTGTTCCAATAAATTAAAATATACCAGTAAACCTAATCCATCATCTGCAGTAGTTTCCGGGTATTGAGCTCAGACACTGGATATTAACCCTGACCTAGAAGTACTCTGTAATTCTGTCTGAGCTAAATGTAGCATCTATATCTTCTAATTTTTGCTTATCTTTTAATTTCCCGTTGACCTTTTTTGGCCTTCATCCCTTTTCCGTGCAGGTGGAGCAATTAGAATTGCTAGAGGCTGCTCAAATGCTAATATCATCAAAATTGCTACAACAGCCTCCTACAGACATTTCAGAGTCTCTAACAGGGAATTCTGTCTTCAGAGCACAAACGTTATGAGACAGCGAGAATACTGAGGGTTTTGTAATGATCGAGTTTCTTTCCTTTAGGTCAGTCAATTATACAATAGCACGAGTCATTAGGGGTCCCAACTGCACATTAGCTGAACACTAACGTGAGCACTTTTCTGCACGCTGACTGAGCCCGTCTGCCAAGGACGACATCAATGCAGCAG
>NW_010397224.1:5685-7539 GCF_000710305.1 Buceros rhinoceros silvestris
GCAGGAATGATAAAAAAACAGGATTCGGTGAGATCTGGTCTATTACAACTTCACACCAAAACTTCGTACGCTCATATAAAACTAGGAATGAAGTTTATTCAAAGACTATGGACCGAATAGGAATGAGATATAGAAGGTTTGTCTGATACATAAAGCAAAAATTAGGGACTAAATGTCCAAAATTTAAATTTTGAAAGTTTTGTGTCAAGTACTGCTTATTCCTGGTAATATCCAAACCTTGCAGGAGCCTTACTGTTTCCTTTTAAAATCTTGAGGTGCCTAGATTTGTGTCCCAATATGCATGGACTTTTGTCCCAGTCAGAGCTGGATTCATCCTGGTGTGCTCCTAGCTACTCTTAAGCCAAATCAAGGACCAGAAGGTAGGCGGTTCCACCCTAAATTCCCTCAGAGGTCTGATCTTTGAGGTGGTCAGGACACATATAACATAAGCATATCCACAAAGTTTAGAAATAGCCTTCATCATTTGTATTTTAGCTACTCTTTAACATTCATCTGTAGTTTAAGGCCAAATGGAAGCACAGTTCTAGTCTTTTGACTAGACCCAAAATCTAGGACTTATCAACATGCCAGAGGACTTTCACTTTCTTTCTGTTTTTCCCCACTATAGATTTATTTTTTTTCCCCAGCTGTAGCAGAGGGGTGCTATCTTCCTCGTTACAAAAGAGACAGTAAATTTCTCTGTCTGGCTTAGGAGGGTATTTCTGCAGACAAAAGGACACATTCAGTCCCAGTAAGCAAAGAATCAAACAGGAAACTACTGTCTGATGTAAATATTCCAGACACTTGATGCTAGTTGTGCTTTAAAGGAAAGATTTAGCCTTGTTCTGCTGATTCCCAGAGGGATGGATGTGGCTATTGCTCTGAGTGAGGTGCATAATCTCCATAGCATAGTTTTTCTGTCTTTAGAATGGTGAAGGCAAACTGTTCTGGCTACCTGCCAGAAGTCACTGGCTCCTTGTCTGGTCCACTAACTCTCACCATCCACAGAGCATCATATTCTTGATTTATTTTAGAGGGAAATGAGTTAAAGACAGGGAAAACTCCGAAACATTAGTCTCCTCGATGATTGTGTAGAAAAGATGTCACCTGCTCAGTGGAAGTTTCCTATTCAATTCTTCTCATACTTACTGAACTGAAACCTCCTTCCTTCACCCACCAAAAATGCATTCTCCCTAAGGGCAAAAAGTAAGTTTGTATGATTTTTCGTGATGGGAAACAGAAAGAGGATAGGTTTTTTTGTTGATTCAAGCATTTGCAGTGTGACGTAACACAGCTATTGACACTCTACCAAATGAAGTTCACAGAGGAGGGTTGTCCAGATGTGTCATGGTGCATTGGCTTAACTACTGAACAACAGTTCAGCATAAGCCATGGCTACCCTGAAATGGTGAAGCTATTACTTATCCTTTTATGAGTATGGCAGCTACTTTGATGTCAGAAAGGGATTATATGTCAATGAAGTATGAAAGGAGCAAGGAATTTCAAGCAAATGTTTATGCAAAACCAAATAACAAATATAAATAAATAAAAATATACATAAATATATATAAACATAGGGCTGCAAAGTTGATTAGGGTACAGGGGCATCTCTCTAATGAAGAAAGGCTGAGAGACCTGTGTCTGTTTAGCCTGGAGAAGGCTGAGGCGGGATCTTATCAATACCTACAGGATGGAGTGGGTAGGATGGGGCCAAACTCCTTTCAGTGGTGCCCGGCAACAGGCACAAAATGGAACACAGGAAGTTCCTCCTGAACATAAGGGGAAAATTCTTTCCTTTGAGGGTGACAGAGGGCTGGAACTGGCTGCCCACAGATGCCGGGGCGATCTGTATTT
>NW_010397224.1:7622-13936 GCF_000710305.1 Buceros rhinoceros silvestris
AGAGAGGCTGTGGAGTCTCCTTCTCTGGAGACTTTCAAACCTTGCCTGAACATGATCCTGCCCAACCTGCTCTGGGTGAACCTGCTTTAGCAGGGAGGTTGGGTTAGATGATCCCCAGAGCTCCCTTCCAACCCAACCATCCTGTGATTCCGTGATAAGTGTAAATGCTCTTCTATCCTAAGTACATTCATCTCTCAGTTGCTTCCTTTCACAGGTTGGCCTGTATGCTGCTTTTTAGCAAGAAGATCTAGTTTGTAACAATATAAATTATTTGAGTTGCTCTTAGATATAATACTTATTTTCTCTATCTTGAATGATGAAGCTCTAGAAAGCTAACAGAGGAAAATAATTGTGACAAACTTCAGCTAGGTACTGTCTTTCAGAAGGAAATAAATTTTATGGTAAATATATATATTTCCATCTGCATGGGATGTAAAATGAAACAGAATAATGTTAATTTTTAATGTTAAATTTCCTCACAGCAGCACAGTCTCCATCATTCAGCCAGTGTAGCAGAGAGTCTCAATCATGTACAGAAGGTTAACAGGTGCCTTCAGCTCTGTGGGTCCTGCTACTGTCATGGCTGAAGGATGAGCACACACAGGGATGCTGGACAGAGAGGTGCCATATCTGGAGAACAGGCAAGTTGGGGCAATAATTACTTGAAATTATTTTGGAATCTGTATGCAAGGTATTAAACAGTTTACATTCATGTTAAAGATAAGTAGCTTTAACTTATTCCTCCTGTTTCTTTTTTGTTTCAGTAGAACAACTAGTAGCACTAAACACTAGTAAATACTACCAATAGTACTAGTAAAAAAAAGGTCAAACAACAGCTGAATGCGTGGGTGATAATTCTCTGTTGATACCAAACCCTGTGATTTGTGATTTGGTTTTGATTGTTTTTGTTTAAAAGTTCACTTCTACCCAATTTGGTCTTGAGTTTGAAAATAAATTAGGATGGGACTAAGGCACTGATGATCTTGCTTTCACAAGAACAGGCAAACACGTATGTTGGAGCTAAAATTTCTTGCATCTGAATATCTTAAAGTTAAAAGGTGATAGCATCTGTTGTAATGTAAGGAATACTGCACTGCAGTATTGTTCATCAGTTATTCTCCTCTTAAAATTGTAAAGAGTTATTTTAAATAGCCAAATCACCTGATTCTTTTGTGCATCAACAAGCATCTGAAAATAAGAAAAAAACACAAGTATTGTTATTACAATATAAAAGCAGATAATGAAAAGCAGAATGTACTCTTTTTCGTTGGTGTTATTATCAGTTCATTTTAAAACACTTCAGAGCTAAGAACATGGAAATTTCCAGCAGTACAGGTTAGGTATAGTGCAAATTGTATGTCATCTTAGGAGTCAGGTAGGAATACGACAAAATTTGACAACCTGTGCTTAACACAGCTAGACTTTTCTGCATTAACTGAAAAATTGAAGAGGCAAACTTAATTGGGATTGCAAATTTTAAAATGCTTTTGCTAAGCTTTTATGTGAGCACAATAGTTTTGTCAGAAACTATGGAAGTGTAAATTGTAGCTGATAAACCCCTCATATTATTAGCCTGGGGGGGGGGGAAAAAAAAAGGAACTCTGCCTTCTGAGCTCTGCCTCATTTTGTGGCACAACATTATGTTTGATTAGAAGATAATGACATCAGGCAAATAACTGTTTGGATTTGAGTTGCTATTGCACGTTAGGATACTTGTCTTATAAATCTACGTTACGGTCACTTAAGTAACATAATGTCTAAGTAAGGTAGGGAGCATTATCTTCATCTGTCTCACTAGGACTGAAAATAAAATACAGCAGCTGATTAATTATTTGACTGAGTCCTGTGTGACGTAATGCTACTATTCACCACATGGCTTAATAAATCCCTAGTAAATGAAGTGTGAATGTTATATCTGAAAGAATTGCTAACAGAGACTGTGAAGAAAGAGCATTTTAATTCTAAACTGTACCTCTCGGATATTAAAAGAAATAAAATCAGTTAGCGGTCCCCGATATTGGGTTGGAAGAAAGTAATTTTTTGGTTTTGTTTAAAAACAATATAGTACGTTACAAAAATGCCCTGTGTTGAGACATTTTATGGCACAATATCTGATTGAATTAATTACTAAAGAGAAAAACGGTAACATAAGCACTTGTGTATTTTTGTCGTGCTCCAACTAGAAAACAGCCTTTGCGTTGATTCAGAAGTCCAAGGGACTTGTGAGGCAGGGCCAAGATGTGCGCTTTTGTCTACAGTAAGGAGGGATAACACTTCAATATTATGTTTAGAGTCTGAATGTGAAAGATCTGAAAATTAAGCCTCATCAAATCGCTGAAGTAAGGTGTTTGAAGTAAGCCATTAGGGAGGAAATAATTGATATCCTGCTGTGGATGCTCCTAGTTTCCAGGTACAGAATACAATGATACTCAAATTTCACCTTTTAACGAAGAAATTTTGACACCTTCTTTTCAATGGCTGGTGGATTGTACATATTTTCAAAAGAGTAGAGATTTGGGTTGAAAATACTTGGTATACCATTAAGAAAATCTGCTTGAGCAGATTTCTTTTTTGAGCAATGCAGAACTCATACTCCAATTTTTGACCTTGGATAACATCTGTCGATGTAAAAATCCATGGGTTTAAATTTGCTGGATTAAGGGTCTTGTATTAAAAGTGAGTCTTACTTCATTTTATGTTACTTAATTCCAAGATTATTGACCTGAGCATCAAACTCTTCCTTTGACAGATGTTTACTGGGAATATTTCTCCTTCTCAAGATTCCATGAAATTTTAATTTGTGTCGTATGTATATATATATGCGATGATGTTATTTGTTTGGCCCTTCGTCATTGCTTTGGTGTCTGTTCTTTCACTCTGGAAACATTATCTTACATTTTGTGACCATGTGGCTCAAACACAAAGAAGAAATAGTGTAACGTTTCACAGTCTCCTTGCATGCAAATCTCCCCCACCCAGCCATTTGTAGGGGCTTGGCCTGGGCTGGGGTCCAGTCTGGGGCAGCTGCGTAACCATGAGGCAGAGCTACTTGCAATTTGCTGAGACAGGTGAGGCCCTCCCTGTTTTTGCTTGGGACCTACTTCGAAGCTGATGCTTTTGCTCTTGGTCTTACCTGAGCTAGGCAGCAGATACCCCAGGAGCCTCCTACCTCCCTGTTCCTGACCCTGAGCAGCACCCATGGGCTGATGTCCCAGCCTGGCTTTAGCTCATACCCATACCCGTGTCCCTGCCCAGCCATCCTCGGGCTGTGACTCCTGCTCTGACCCTGTTCTTTTCCCCTTGCTCTGGAGCTGTGGGACCAGCTCCTACGCTGGTGAGGTTCCTGCCCATCTGGCAGTGCTGTCACACTTGGCTCTTGGGTTCTCTTCCTTGCAGCTCCCTGACAAGCACGCTGACCTCCATACAGAATTTTATTTCCTCCCATTTTCTCCTAGAACTGATTTTGCCAAATATTCCTTGGACAATCTGCTTTAATTTCAGACCTGGCATCATGTGGCCCAACCTGCTGACAGGTAAAATCATGTTAGATGTCCTTCTTCCTCGGCTAACTCACAGCTTGATGTGGCTCCTACAGATGTCTCAGTGGAGCAGGCAGAAGCCTATGGAATTGCAGGGGATGAGCTCGGTGTGTTTGAAGAGGTACGAAATCTAATAATAATGTTTGAGCACCTGAAAAATTGTATTCTAAGTGTAACATCCATTACCTGTATTACAGCAAGGATTTCACAATACATCTTTTTTTGTTTGTTTGTTTGTTTCACTGCAATATGTCATCTTCTTCATTAGCAATATATCATGTACATAATAAGTATTTATTACAGTCTCTCTCTGGGTGGAAGTTATATTTCAGAATGAAAATACAAATGATTTATTGACACAGAAATATACTAATTACAGACAAAAACCCTGTAAAATTTGGATAACACAGAGCTTTGGCAAGGTGATGTTAACATCCCTGCGTCCAATAAATATTCAACCTTGGTGCATGCCTGTGAAGAATAAATATCAGTCACAGCCTTATTCATAATAAATATTGAGAGAGCAAATATTCCTCATACCAAAAATGTAAGTAATAGAAATTTTTGAAAGAATGAAGTTGCGATAAAATAATATGCTGATTTTTATGCTTGAAGTGATCTATACTTGTATAACAAATATTTTCTGTTGAAAAGTATTGTTTTCTGCCTAAAAGGCAGAAGTTCTCTAAGTCACCTTTTTTCCTTTCCCTCCATAAGTTTATTCCATAATAAAGATTAGGCTTTTAAATTGTGAATCTGTTTCTACTTTCATTATTATGACTATAATAATAGTAATTATTATTATTATTATTTAGTAACTATTAGTACTGACTACTATGATCTGGCAGTTCAGCCCCCCTGATGTATAGTATAGATAACTTACAGAAACAGGCAAGAATAGGTCAGACTCTTCCGAGATAGACAGACTGCCTCAGTGCTGACTTTTCTAATTCCCCAGGTGGAACCAAACACCCAAAACAATACCATAAGTTTTCACACAACCAACAATGGAAATTGCTCATCTCAAAATTATCCCATCCAACCCAGCGTACCAAATGACTCTGGAACTTTCTAATAGGAAGTACTGAGTAAAAGAACAAATTAAAGAGGACTATCTGTGACTCAGTCTGAGACACACTAGGATTCTACAGAGGTTAAGGTGGAGGGGGCAGCTGGTCCTCAGCTTCAATTCTGTATTTTACCCAGCAGCCGCTAAAGTGAGTAAGAAAAGAAAAACCAGAAGGTTATTTTGGAGTGGGGACAGGAAAACAGAGCTTCTCTGTTCCCAGATTAATTTCCTAAACATTAGGATACTGAGAAATGCTTGTTGCTGCTTCATACCTTAGAAACTTCATAACTCTTGCATTTCTTTCAGTTCAGTAGCTGAGTTTCAGATTGAGAAGATGTTCAAGGGTAAGTTTCTTTCCACTCGTTGTGCCATCAGTGCTGCCTGGAGTCAGGATAACACGGGGGTGATGACAGGAGCTAGCTTCACTGAGTGACATCCAGTAACCTCCTGAGAGAAACCTGCAAACCCGCAATGGATTTCACAACATAGTTCCTGCCCTGAGAAGAGTGCTGTGATAGATGGAGATCCACAGTTATGAACAAAATGAACCTAATGAACTTTTCTGTAGAAAGAAATTATAAAATAGTGCAGGTATGACGTAAATGATACGGAATAAGAAGTGGGATATCCTGGTTTGAGTCAGAACAGAACCGGTCCTGTTCAGGGGTGTCACTGTGCAGCTCAGGCTCTGCTCAGGGACGGCACTGCCTGAAGGTAACGGCAGGTTTGTGCAGACAGTGGCTGCTCCTGGCAGTGGCAGCGCTGGATGGTCACAGTCGCTGCCAGGGACTGGGGTGCAGAACGGCTCTGGCTTGTACCTGCTGCTGTGCAGCCCAAGGTCACTGCTCCATCCTGTGTCCCACGGTGGGGTGCAGTGAGTGAGAGGCTGCACCTGCAGGGAGGAGCGGACAGGACAGGTGCCCCTGCACTGACCAGCCAGGTGTTCCATCCCATAGACGTCATATCCGGTGTAAAGCTGAGGGGTCACAGGGGTCAAGCTCTCTTGCCCTTGTCTTCAGTGGCTGGAGTCTGAGGAGGACTCTGTCCATTCTGCCTTCGATCCCAGTCCATGCATTTCTGAATTCAGTTCCAGAATCCAGCTCCTGAATCCAGTTCCCGTCTACTGCTGAGTCCAGTCTGGGCCTTCCCCAGTGCCTGCCCACAGTATCAGTGGTGATGCTGACATGGTTGCCATTAGGGGGGTTGGGTTTGGTATTAGAATTGTCTATATTTGTACATATTTCACTTCGTTATTGTTATTATTATTCACATTAAAGTAGTTTTAGTTTTCTTTTCCAATACATCAGTCTCTCTCCCTTATTCTCTTTCTCTTCCCCTTTAGGGAGGAATGGGGGATAATAGAGAGCATCTGTCATTTCTCTAGTGGCCCGTCCAGCCCAAACCCGTGACACTAACATAGTAAGATGGTCCCTGCCAACTCCTGGAGCTCTCCGTAAAAGGATTTCAGCACAGCCCTGCTTTCCGGAATGTGCTGTTGTTCAGGATACAGACTTTCTAGATAGTTTTCTTTTCCAATACATCAGTCTCTCTCCCTGACTCCTTTTGTCTTTCCCCTCTTTGGGAAGGTGGAAAGGGGTGGGGTGGGGGGGGAGCAGGGCAGAGGAGGTGGGGTGGTAATAGAGAGCATCTGTCATTCATCTAGTGGCTGGGCCCGCCCCCCGACCCGACAGGGGGTGAAAGTGGGG
>NW_010397224.1:13997-41283 GCF_000710305.1 Buceros rhinoceros silvestris
CCCAGCACTTGACAGGAGTGAAAGGTGTGTCGCACAAAATAGCCAGTGATGAGGTGCTGTATCATTCTGCTGGTTAAGGATGTTTCCATCTCCTGCATGGATGAGCTAACCAATAGTCTATGGAACAAAAGAGCTAATGTCATCTCCTCCCCCTTAAAGGAAAACTGTAGTTGCACTTTGTAGGAAGATCAACCCTATCAACTCCAAGTGTGCAAAAGAATGCTCAGCTTGCTGATCTTGACGTGGTTTGGGCAGAAGCCAGCTGCTGACGCTGCTCGGCCAGCAAGAGTGGGATGTGCAAACTGCAAGGACTGGCAAATGGAAAGGATGGAAGAGGCACGTACAGAATTACAGTGCCTCCAAGATGAAGTCCTCAGCACTCTGCATGTAGGTGCCTGTATTTGTATCTCTTGTTAAGAGCTCAAACCCATTGTGAGATTCACCTTTGTTTCAGGGGAAAATGACTGGTGCTGAGGATGATTTGTATTTTGGAAGATACCCGACTCTATGCCCTTATGCAGGAAACAGAAGCTAGATTTCAAAAATCACACAGCTACTTTGCTTTTTCACATAGAAAACCTATACAGATTTCCTGCTGCTTTTTTAGACCATAGCTATACATGCTGGCATAGCATTTTACTGTTTTATATGGCTATGTGATACAGTCACAGAATCACAGAATCATCTGGTTGGAAGAGACCTTCGAGATCATCAAGTCCAACCGTTAACCGTGCACTGCCAGGCTCCATAAACCATGTCCCTCAGCACCACATCTACACGGTTTTTAAACACTTCCAGGGGTGAGGTCTATGTGATACAGGTTTTTTATTATTATTTATTTCAGATTTTATTGGTTTACTTTAAACCAGGTTATTTTCTCTTTGTTTTGAGTAGCATTGTATTCATTTTATCTAATAGCTCTTTGGAGCACACAGAATCAACTGAATGATGATGTCATCATTTTATGTTAATCTGCGTTGAAGTGGCACTACTACCTGAAATTCTTGACAGTTTTTTGTTGCCCAAAACACCTTCCCTTGTGCTAAAAACTAAAAAAAAAAAGGAAAAAAAGCCTCGACATCTGAGAGAGTTCTTTGAAAAAACACCCAGTTGGGAGAGGAAGATTTAAATGACTTTATTTTGTTGTTGGTGATGGTTTTTTCCCCCAGGTTAATTATCTCGGATTACTTTCCTGAGGTCGTTCATTGCACAGCTGTATGACTGCATGTGCCTGCAGTTATGGGTGGAGAAATAAGCACCCAGGAATGAGGAGGTGGTGGGATGACTCTTTGATGGTTTTGCTGGCTTAGGTCGTATTAAACTGGTTACGAAACTGCAGTGTCAAGCTGCTTCATTTAAACACCATAGTCAGGGTCTTTCTGTAATTTATAGAATTCCACAAATTCAAAAATTTACAGAACAACAATGAGCAAACACAGAAATAGTAGAAGAATGCAGTAAGATCAACATAGCTGTCACTAAAATGATCCCACTGGTATTTATTTCTGAATGGATGTTGGTAAATAGGCACGTGTACTTGAGAGGATGGACACAATGAAGCTCAGCAGGTGAATAATTGTACTCTTCTGGTTTCTCAGAGTGTCTGTGACTTTAATAGAACTTCTCATTCAAACTTAGAGCTTTGATTTTTTTTCTAGCAGGATACCTATGGAGTTACTAGCTGTCCCTCTTCATGAAGATCATTTTGTTGGTAGCGACTGCTCTGTGCTTTGGAGAGTTTGATGAGTGTGTTTACCACCATAATATCTATTCAAATATTCCTCTGAGTCTGACGCATTTTCTTGGCTTTTACCTGAATAGTATAGAAGATTTCTTTTAAAAAAATAAAAAAGTCAAAGCCAAGTTTCCCTCGAGGCATTACAAGCAAGAGTTGCCATTGCAAATATGAATATGTAATTATAAACTTATGTGTTTGTTTTACTTTGTAGAATATATAAAAACATCAAAGATTGTTCCTCAGAAATGGTTAGATTTTCTGCATGCAGGCAAGTAGTCAGCACAATTGGAATGCTTCCTCTAATAAAATGTGTAGGGCAAGTGAAAGCAGGAAGTATTTGCAAATGTTTATTTGAATAAGAGAGTCTGAGTCACTTGAATAACATTTGCAAACATCTTTCTTAAACACATGCAGAAAAAACCAACAGTACAAGCAATTTTTAATCATCAGAATATTTATGAAAGGTTTTGTCTGTGAATGTGCATGCCATTAGGAACTTAGTCCAGATGTCTGCGTGTCCATCTTTGAACCTTTCCAGGGTCCTTCCTCTGCTTATGAAAATTGCAGTCAGCCAGTACAGGAAAAACGCTGTTTAATTGAAACAAATGTGAAGAGTACACTGTTAGTTAAAAATGACTCAAAGTGAATTGTTCTACTGAAAAATGTTCATGCAATTCTGAATTAAAAAAAAAAAATGTATAAAGCCACTGATGGTTTACATCCTTCCTAGTCCAGATAGGTCTGTACTGGGGTGTCAGGAAATAGGAACTGCCTGAGAAGTACACTAACCTCCCTCAGCTTCACTGAGTACAGTCTGTACAGATCACTGTTTGTGCCCAACTTTCCTCTTGGCTCTGAAAGCAATGTCTACATGGCAATGCAAGTGAATAGAATTGAGTTTGTAATGCAGGATGCTTAACGCTGAGGATCCAGTACGACAAGAACATGTGCTTCAAGAGCACGCGTAAGGGGGTGGAGCTGATCTTCCAGGTCAGCTCACCCGAAAGAAATGTAAGAAATCTTGTTCATGTGTTCTAAAATGACTTCAAAACATAAAAAAAAGCTCATAACTGAGATTTGAGAGATTAGCTTTAAAAGCATCTCTCTGTCCCATAATTCCAGTGTGAATGCACCCAAACCACTGTAAACGTACGTGTATGTATCACACTGTGATCTTGCGCTGCTGGGCGCCGTATTCACTCCTGTGCAATACAATCCCTAAGGCCTCTGACTGCAGTCAGCAGGGCAGCCCTCTGCCCGTACTTGATTTTAACATATGCAGTGAATGAAATATCTATTTCCATGAATGCTTTCGAGGTTTCTTCCTCCGACTGCAGCTGCAGAAGCAATTGTTTGTGGTTGCTTGAATAGGCATGATTTTTCCCTATCAATTCTTCACATAGCAGACTAAGTCATGCTGTGTCCTGGCAGCATTCTGTTGAGAAGTGCTACCAACATATTCGTTCACCAGCTGGAAGCACTGTGTACGCCGTGCATTTAGCTCACACTCCAGCATCAGAAGAGTCAAGTTAAGGGTCTATCAGTCATGAAAATTCCTGAGGCACAGAAACCTCTGTGATTTTTGTTAGGATTAATTACCTGAACCACTTTTTAAGAGAAGGAAGCTGAAATAACCCAAGTATTTAATATATACACCATTTTTCTGAAAACTCAAAAACCCCCATATGACTTATATTTTTGAACCATTTAAAACCATACAATAGGGTTAATAAACTAGTAAGTCTCAAGATCAGCTTTCTGAGGCACTGGGAACTCCCTGCCATCACTTAAAAAAGCCATGACAAGATTCCCTTCCTGCTCAACCAGCAGGGCACAGCTGAAGTTAACATTATTTTCCTAGGTGAGTTTACAAGCATCAGAAAGTTACAGGGTGTAACATCACCTTAAATATTTCCATTCTATGGACATGACATTAAGAGTCTTCTATTTTGGAATGTAAATACCACTAAGAAGAGACTGGTAGCTGAGTTGAGTCATCAAACAGCTGCAGAGAAACTGAACCTGCTGCATGTCTTGCCAAGAGAAGGTGAAGGTGGAAGCATGGTGCAAAGAAAAAAGTGGTAAATAGGCTGCTCACTCAGTTTTGCCTCTCCATGTGTATAGGCAAAATCAGAGAATCACAGAATCATGGGATGGTTGGGTTGGAAGGGAGCTCTGGGGATCATCTAGTCCAACCTCTCTGCTAAAGCAGGTTCACCCAGAGCAGGTTGGGCAGCATCATGTTTCAGGCAGGGTTTGCAAGTCTCCAGAGGAGGATACTCTACAACCTCTCCGGGCAGCCCTCAAAGTAAAAAAGTTTTTCCCTTATGTTTAGGTGGAATGTCCTGTGTTCCATTTTGTGCCTGTTGTCCCTTGTGCTGTTGCTGGGGAGCACCAAAAAGAGTCTGGCTCTATCCTCTTGTCACCCGCCCTTTAGATATTGATAAGCATGAAGAGATCCTCTCTCAGCCTTCTCTTCTCCAGGCTAAACAGACCCAGATCTCTCAGCCTTTCCTCATAAGAGAGATGCTCCATTCCCCTCATCATCTTGGTCCAGCCCTTTGCTGGACTCTCCGCAGTAGGTCCTTGCCTCCCTTAAACTGGGAAGCCCAGAACTAGACACAGTACTCCAGACATGGTCAGCAGGGCAGAGTAGAGGGGGCGGAGAACCTCCCTCAACCTGCTTGTTGGTCGCACTCTTCTTAACACACCCCCGGAGACCACTGGCCCTTTTAGCCACAATATCACACTGTCTCATGGTTAACTTTTTGTCCACCACAACTCCAAGGTCCTTCTCTGTGGAGCTGCTTTCTAGCAGGTCAACTCCTGACCCATATTGGTGCAGGGGTCCTCCCCTAGGTCAGATCTCTACGTTTGCCCTTGTTGAATCTGTGTCTTATCCTTTCAAAATGGTCTCCACATTTATTATGCTCTTCCCTGATTTTCTATATACTTCAGCGTAAGAGCAATGTAGATTTTAACGCACATTTATGCAGATGTGGAGTTACATGAAAATACATTTTGCAGCTAATGGAGTAAAATGGATTTGATATACCTAAAAAACTATGTAATTTACTGTAGTTTTAATCTCCCAGCAAAAAATAACTTTTCTGCATGAGATCAACGATATTCTAAAAAGGTCTGAAGGCAACAAATGGTTATGAGTCCAAATGCACCCAGTGAAACTGAACAGGGATCGGCATAATGGCTCCTGAGCTGCAGAAGAGGGGGGAGCTTCTCCTTAAGCTAGTTGCAGCCAAGGTGCTCAGCAGAGCATGGAGAGAGGGTGGAAGGAGAGCAATGAAGCAGAAAACACCAGGGAAGACCAGAGACAGAATGACATGACAGCAGGTAATGACAGGGAAGGAGAAGGAAAACAACAAAATGAATGATGTGTTTAAAGCATAAAATGAAGGCAGCAGTGTTTCACATTCCCTGCTGGCGGGCAGTCGGTGTTTTGTTAGGATACCTGGTATTTGTCAGAGAGAGCGGGACTGAGGACATCAGGGTGTGGGACCGAGCTGGCAGGGAGGCTGCTCACAGGGTCGCCTGAGGGACCAGGGACCCAGCTGGGAGCTCTGGAATTGGCTTCTCTGTCACAGTGCATGAGAAATGGTGTTTACATACCACAGAGTGCATGAGCCACAACTGTACATGGTGCTATAAACTGGTTTAATTTTAAGCATATACACTAATATTGAAGAGTAACTCCACCTAGAAAACACACAGCACTTAATCTTCCAGTTTACCCAGTAATGGACAAGCGTAAACCTGATTTTAACATCAGGTTAGCCAAGCCTGATGTTAAGGCCTGAGATCAAACAGGCCTGCTGAGTTTTGTAACTGGCAGATCCCTCCAAACGTCAGTGTATGAACATACCGCCTTTAACTGCGGAAACTGCAGCCCTCCCTTCTATAATTTTGCTCCTTAAAACTTCCTTTTCCTCTGAGGAGAGAACAGATCAAACCTGCTTCTGCAGCCCTTATTTCCGTACGCTTTATCGTGACGTTCTGACAAATGCTGCTACGTGCACAGAGAGCAAAAGAGTGGTTGAGCCGGGACAGGGAGCAGGCACGGCATCAGGACAGGTGTTTACCTACCACCTGTACCACCGTTAAACGTCTAACTTCAACAGGGTGGGAGGACGCACTCCTCTTGACACTCAACAGGACCTTTTTTGTTGCATATTGGCTTGTAATAATTTAGGCACCTAGCCTGGGGTAGGTGATATCACATCACCTTTTCCTCTATGATGTCCGTATACTTGCTATACTGCACAGTTATTAGTGGAGTTTTGCTTTTTTTTTTTTTTTGCTACAGCTGCCATGCCATTCTCAGCCAAAAGTTGGACAATTGACCAAGTATAGGACAAATGTGCAAAGACATAGTTGCAGATGGGGAAAATAAAAAAGAATCTGAAGAGCACTGAAGGTTTTGGCTTTATATTCTGGAAACGTTGAATTAGAACAACAACAAGAAAAAAAAGATCCTGCAGAAGGTTTTCAATGAATCCGTCATGGTTCACCAATTCTGGCAGCAGACCTGCAGTGTTGTTTAGGACAGTTCAGGTTCTGATTCCTGTCTCTCACGCCAGCTGGCAGCTTCTGCAGGGGATCTTTCACCAGCTACCGGCATCCTGTATGTGGTGCCTGTGTTCTCTGACACACTTACAGTGTCACCCATTCATCCCTTGCAATGAGGAGGTCAGATGGGTTATTCTGCATCTTTTAAGACTCCCCTTTTGCTGGGGGGTTGGCAATCAGTTGATTAACCGATTGTCTAGCCCCGTGCAGCTTTAGACCAGTGAAATACTGCAGAATAAACAGGAACATCTGCTCGGTTGTTTATTCAATGTTTAGTTAACACTGAAAGAAAGATAAGAAAGATAGTCCCGGTGTTTACTGTACGGGGATTTCTGCACGTTTAATGTGAGTGGGATGGTTTGGTGAAACATTATAGTTATGAACAGAAATGAAATGGCTGGTTTAAAATATATGGTACGTGACGGTTTTATGATACTGTGGTTTGTGGAAGTCTTAACAGATCCTGCAGGTTAGAATTTCTGACTCTGTTGGCTATATAAGCTAGTAGAGTAATCAAGACTTTTCGGTTTGTACTGAATAATATTATTGTTTAAGCTACTGTTGTATTTGATACAGAATCCTGGAATACTGGAATATTTGATCCTTTGTTATTCTCGTCATTTCTGTGCACTTTAGTAATCAATGCAATTGGGGTAAGTTAAATCACACGTGGGAGGATAACTGAAGTCAAAGCTAATTGAATTTTCAAGTCTCAATGCTTAGATATATTTTTTTTAAAGAGCTGCAACATTTAAGAGCACATTCCTTAACAGCAGTGTATTAAAGGTGATGAACACCATCCTAACCACATTTTAAGCTTATATTCTGTTCTTATAACATTTAGTTTCTGCATAAAAAAAAAAAACAAACAAAAATGCGCATTGTACTGCATACAACTTGTGGGAAGCTGCTATTTGGGCTACTTGACTTTTTCCCTTCAAGATGATTGATGACATTCAGTTATGACAGATGGTTGCATTTGCAGTGTCTCTGCTGGTGCCAGTGTGTCCCAGGAGGTAACGGAGGGAGAACAGAGGTAAACCTGTTCCTCAGTAAGCTTTGGATGCTGCTCTCGGAGGCTGGGATCACCACAGAGTGTAGCCTGCAAATTGGGAATCACAAATACAGTGTCTGACTTTTGCAGTCAACTTGGCCACCCAGGACTGCAGAAAGTAAACTTGTTTTTCTTTTATTTCAGTGACAGCTTTTGAACACCAGATTGCTGGAAAACGACAGAAATACCCTCGAGGAATAAACATAATCCAAATAAATTTTTTTTTATGAATTCATATGCTGTATTTCAAATGAGAGATTTTATGCAAAAGGGATGCATAGTTGTGTGTGGTTTTCTATGTTCTGTTTTATAGGTTTTTTTCCAGGAAGAAGAGAATAAGGGAAATAGTTTACCTTACACCTCTGTGTAATTAACTGCTCTGATTTGCCCATTGTGCCGCTCTGTGTTTCCTAGCTGGTTCTGTCAGTAGCAGATCGTTCTGGGAAATGCTTTTGTCTCCAAACTGCAACATCCTAACTAACCTAACAGCATCCACCCTAAAGAGAGTGTCACCAAGAACCTGCCACTGCAGGCCAGACTTGCTGGACTCTCCAAAGCCTGTGCGGGAATCAGGTCATCCCACCTCGTCTGTAACCTGCGGATCTCATGACTTTCACTTCCCTACCCACACTGTCTTGTAAATATGAAAAGTACTACCCAAATTACCAGGGTTCTGGAGGCGATGACAGGACGTGACTGCCCTGATAGATCTGAAATGTCCTGTTCTTGCAAATGGGGCCAAAACTGGGGACAGTACTCAAGGTGCAGCCTTACTGGTGCTGAGAATAGGGGAACAATCACCTCCCTACTCCTGCTGGCCACGCTGCTTCTGATACAAGCCAGGATGCTGTTGGCCTTCTTAGCCACCTGGGCACACTGCTGGCTCATATTCAGCTGGCTGTCAATCAACACCCCCGGGTCCTTTTCCACTGGGCTGTTCTCCAAGCCTGTAATGTTGCAGGGGGTTGTTGTGACCCAAGTGCAGGACCGTGCACTTGGCCTTGTTGAACCTCATAGCATGGCCTCGACCCATTGATCCAGCCTGTCCAGATCCCTCTGTAGAGCCTCCAGACCCTCCAGCAGATCAACACCCCTGCCTAACTTGGTGTCAACTGCAAAATTACTTATTTCTCTTTGTCTAGGTCTGGGAACACCTGGAACTCCTGGAAAGGCAGCACTTAATTCTCTTCATCCTCATCGGCTGAGCTGCTGACTGTCCCATGGGGATAATATCTGGCAGCCGCTCAGCTCTACCCAAGGACCTACCACCTTCTTTCTGCAAGCAGAGGGCTCTGTTTCATGTCCATGTTGGTTGGCCCTTGGAGGAGACCTCTTACACAGCCTGGCTGATGGTCCTTGCCAAGCAGTGGTGCATTCCTGGCCGATGGAGGTAGTTTGTGTCTCGGTCATCAAATTGTTGTGATAAAAGTTCACAGCTCTGACTGTGACACTCTATTGACTGTTAACATGTTCCGGATGAGAGACCAAGAGACTTTCTTCTCCTTCTTCATCAGAGTCTTCTCTGACAAAATTTGGACAGCAACTTTTGCTCTCACATACAAATATTCTGTATGAAAACATGGTACTATGTGAAAATATGTGAAACAGCACTTGCTAGGAGTCCAGCCTTTAACATCAGCATTACAAGTGCCTTAGGAAGTAAATTACAGCCAACATTACCATAATGTGTGGAGTAACACAGAAACATTATCTTAAATGTAACACCTTTCTAATGACACAATGATTGTAGGGTCATAGACACACAGAAGCATCTGCAGCCAGTTGCAATATTCTGTTATAATTTCTCTCTTAGCTTGCTTTCTTCTGCAGCAGTTATTGAATGCATTCCCCACTGACATGGGAAAACACTGAAAAAAAGCTTTGTGTAGAAAGATCCTTTCTATTTACTGCAGTTGGTGGTGTTGATGTGTTTGAAATTACACATTTTCTGTCAGCTATTGACAAGAAAAGTATCAGCAGAAGCCTCAGTGTAGTCGTCATCATCTTTGTACAGAGGTGGCAAAACTCTCGAAGATATTCAACTTTTCAGACCCAGATCTACGTACAGAAAAGCTAAAATTCTGAAGGCAATCGAAAGTCTGTGCTGCAAACATTGAACAACATATTGTGCTGGCCCTGGCCTCGGCAAATGACCACATTGTGTTTGTGTGTACCTGATCACGTAATTCAGACCGCACTTCTCAAATGCTTAGGCTCATGCCAACGACTTCATGAGTCAATGTGAATCAGCACATACTTAACAACTCTTGTAGTGAATCCTAGTCATATCAACTCTGAAGGGCTGCCTCACTTGTTTTCCCCCCTTGTGTGCGAAATTGTCTCCTGAATTTTACTTTATCTTCTAAAGTCATTTCCTTCTCAGTGTTGCTCTTGCTATAAAAGTTCACTACGCTCTTTCAAGCGTCCTGGTTTTAAGAAAGGATAAGAGTTGCATACACCTTTCACCTGATTCATCATTCATTGCAGCGATTTTCTTTTTTAATTTATTATACATTCCTATTTGAGAACATCTTTTATGCATATGTATAAGTACATGTACAAGTGACTCACCTTTTCTATGTATACAGCTATAATTTTTCTGAAAGTCTGATAAATCGATGAGATGTACCATTCAAGGTTTATGGCAAGCCAAGGCAGATAATGTTACATTTGTGTAGCAATATGACTAGATGCAGGATCTTTGTGACTGGCAGAAAGTAAAAAAAGCCTTTGCCTTTTTGTAGAGTTGCGAAAGATCTCTCACATTTCTGTTATTGCTGCCTCCATTGGTCCTATAGGTTTTAAGATTTATTTTTATAGAGAGTAGAGATGAAACATAAATAGAAAGCTTAGAAAAGCCATCTGTAATTCATGATATTCTCTTTACAGCTCTTCAAATGTGGAGAGAAGACTTTCCTAGTGCTGGCACAAGTAGGTGGCAGTAGAGACACGTACATATAATGACATAGGTGGTAGAACACATAATAACACTCTTTAAGTAGTAAGGTTGCATTTTTTAGGCATTGTAAAATCACTTTTGATGAATCAATGTAGATCGACAAATGCCACACCACTTCGCAGATGCAAAACACTGCCAGTTTTTGGTTAGTATTAAAGATGTTCACAAACCAGAGTGTTCAGCTATTTAGTTTCGGTATTGAAGCAGACCTGGGATCACTTAAGCTATATACAGACTCATTCCATCACTGGGTCTGTTGTAGCCATTCCTTCTTTGGAAGGGCTGGAACGTGATTACGAAGCTCGGGATTTTAAATCCAGACCCACTTTTTTCCTCTTTTCATGGTGACAAGGCCTGAGCTTTTTGTTCAGGAACAATTATAGAAGTATCGGGTATGTAGTACTCTCACTCTAAAACGCTAGACAAAAGCCAACTTATTGGATTAGAGCTGTTCATCATAGCTATAAACGAGCTTATTCTTAAAAATGAGGACAGAAGTGGCTATGAAAACTTAGGAGTTTTATAAACTTTCTTCATTTTAGAACTTGCCTTGTGCTTCTCAGATAGAAACTTATTGTGAGGTGGAGTGTGAACTGTAAATAAGAAGACTCAAATGTCCCTTCTGTTGAAAAAAATCAAGAGGATGTCTAAATTCAATGTCTCACAGAAATAAATGTATATATACTACATGGAGTTCACTATAATTGTCATTCAGTTGCAGAAACACAGCAATGTTTTATTTTATTTCAATTCTTTTTTTTTATTTTTAGTATTATTTAGAAGTAATGAAATAGTTGTATAAAACACAGCCCGTACACGAGCAGTGCCTGGCTTTCTAGAATGAAGTTTTATCAAGAAAAAAACTGAGATTATGGCAGTAAAAGCAATAGCAGGAGAAGCAAATGTAAACCATCTGCCAGCGGAGTTTGCCAAAGGGCCAGATGCTCCCTCTGGTAGACTGTGTTCCATTGCTTTGGCATCTGGATGGTCCTTTGTAATGAGGCAAAACTTTGACAGTTACTGAATTTTGTGAACACGTGTGTGCTTGGTTTAATTCTAATGTTTTCTGCAGAAATCAAGCTTCAACAGAGGCCACTACGTGTGAAGTAGGAGGTACAAACCTTCCAAAACCTTCCAAAACCTTCCAAAACAAAACAAAACCCCCACAAACAAAAAAACCCAATAGATAACAAAAGTATTTTGCTTTTTTTTTTTGTAATTCACTTGAAGGAGGTTTATGTAATTTTCATCTCTTTATAGTAAGTCACTATGGAAGATGTATGTAAACTGCTGTTGTTCTTTAAAGAACGGTGTTAAATAAAATACAGCTAACCTCTAAGCAGGCATGCAGAGAGCAAAATTAAAGAAAATTTGGTACTCAATTTACTTGAAGAACAAAGTTTGGGAAGCAATTAAAATATTCTGTCTGAGCTGAATAAGAAAAGCCTTAAAAAAAAAAAAAGCCATATAAACATACATAAATAGTTTCACCCCAGAGTAGTTTTAAAAGCTCATCAACAAAGAGTATGCTAAGCATAATTTTTATTTTACATTAAAAAGGGAGAAAAGTCTGTGTTCCATGAGTTCCCCTCATTATTTCTGTCAGTATATGGGCTTAGAGGATACACATATCATGATAACAGATAGAATTTCAACATTTTGAAATATAAAGGTATATCATAGCAGAAAAGAATGGGGCTGAAGTGTGATATTATATGTTATACCATGAAAGATTTTGAAGCTTAAATTTTCAGAAGCCCATCAGGAGCTTCGCATAGTTGGCTATATGTCTTCAAACAGCTGTAAGGAGTTGTTTTTAAGTCAGAAATGTAAAAATAGGTTTCCTGATTCTCAAGTTGATAATCTTAAATCAAAGGCATCAGCTGCTTGAAAATCTAAATGTCAGTGTTTATCACAAGTGTGAATACACCAAATCTTCCTACCATTAAATGTGCTTGTGTTGGAAACCTGAGCTGAAAAAAAAAAACTAAAAAGTTCTCCAGTACTCTTTGAAAGTAATACAATAACGTTGAACTTTGTCGGAATTTGGCAGAGTGGACTGAAGGCACCTTAGTGGGCAGACCTAGCACACAATATTCCTTTGGGTAGCGTTACCTTTTTTTTAACTGTTGAAATTTCAAAACCACCATGTGTTGTGAAAGCTGGGCATGCAGGTGCTCAGGAAGCTGAGAAAGGAGTTATAAATTCCCCTGCTGCCTTAAGGACAAGGAAGCAGAGCCTAGACTGTTGCTTTTGTCTCTGGAAACACTCACAAAGGTTCTCTGAAAATAGCACTGCAGACTCTGAAAGCCTTTCAAATACTCTTTCCACTTTCATTTTGCAAGACCTCCTATGCTAATCAAAAAGAAACTCTATTATTTCTTCCTCAGAATGACTTAAGAGGGACAGTCCGTGTTATGAATTCAAAAAAGCCAGGGGCAATGGGTGGAGACAGGAAACAGCTGTTAGTAAAACAGGGTGTGATTCTGTCTGTCTCTGTGAGTGTGTGCATGTCTGTGTGATGTTTTGTGTCTGTTTTCAGGTGTGTTGTTCATCGGTTTTTGGGTAATAAACTGTTGGTGCAGAATGCATCTTCCCACATTAAAAAAAAATAAAAGGGAAGAAAAAAAAGAGAAATTCTTCTCATTTGTCTCCTTTTTGTCCATCTTATCAACATTGCAGAGTATATGTTTAGCTTTGTTAATCATGCTCTAAGCAGAAAGGGAAGACTTTAACTCATGTTAAGGTCATCAAAGTGACTCTTAATGGAGAACTGCGGGACTGGAGCAAACTCTATGAATGAGGAAATTAATGGGAACTATGAGGAGTTTCAGTGCTGGGTGGCTGCAGATGTTTAAGCGAGATAATGTTAACTTGTGTTCTCTTAAGAGATGGAGAATATATTTGTGGAACGAATCTGTAGTGTGGGGCAGCCAAGGGGAAGGACAGCTCTCAGAAATGTATAATTAAAAAGTCTGCAAGTTTGTGTCAAGGTAATTAAAGGGCAACAGTGGCATGTCAGGTTTTGAAGTAAAATAATACTAATTCCATCATCTGGTCATTCAGCACATAACCTGGTCATTTAGCAATAAGGGTGACTTGTGCTCTTTGGCAGCGGGTCTCTGTGTTCTCCCTCTGGATAAATACGCCTTTTCAAAACAGTGTGTCGTGGAATAGCTCTGGTGCTGAAAAGACTACTATTATTAGAAGTCGTGTAGCAAAAGACAATACTAGTACGGTTCTATAACCAAGGTTATGTTTTATGTTGGTTCTATCCGGAGAATGTCTTGTCTTGACGGTGTATGAATCAGTTCTGTCGTGTTCAGTGTGTGATGTCGAGGTTAAACAGCTACAGTTTGGCAAAGAGGAGTTTAAGTGCATCTATACTGTGCTTTACCTTAAAAACACACCTTGTCCCTTTAAGGCTCAAATGTTAGTACAATAATATTTCTCCCCTAAGTAGATCAGAGTAAATTCAGTAAGGGGTAACTTGCTTCAGACAACCAAAGGGTAAGACACAGCCCTGAAGTTATGCTCAGTTCTGATACCTCCTCTCTTCCACCTCCTTTGCTCGGGTTTCTGTATAGTTCTTCACCTCTTGGATCAGATGTCTGTTTCCAAGGAAGCTCTTTAACACTTTTTGCAAAGAAATCTATTTCTTCCAAGACTTAGTAATGCCTCATGGCAGCAGGGTGTGGGTTTGTTTCTTGTTTCTGTTTGATTTTCTACTTTTGTGTTAATATTCAGATATCTTTTTTCTTCCTAGGTAAGAAGACAAGCATGTGCATTACCCCAAACTGCACTGCACAGAATAAACAGATTTTAAAATGTTCCCTCAGAACTTACTTTTGTAGGGAACACTCTTCCCCTTCACCCCATTCCCTCATGTTGTATGTGAACACCTATGGAACTAAATTCAGAAAGTTAAACTAATTCAGAGAAATGCAACATTCACAAAGGTGAAATTTGAAGAGCACAGCACCTGAACCTTGGACCTTGAACATGAGCTGTCCTGGGGTCAAGGCTGGTTTGAAGGCGGTGTGTCACCTGCTTAGGTGACATACTGTTCTTTAAACGGCTTTCATGCTCCTGTGTACGATCAAAATCATCTCTTTATTTCTTGGGGGAAATGCTCTCATGGGCATGGTATTAACTTCTCCTTTTCAATTATTTAGGAAGTTCATAAATTAAAGTCAGTAGTGTGGACATTTGTTTCTTAAGTATATTGTAGATAAGCCTCTAGCTTCTCATTAATGCAGTAACTGGTCCTAAAACTCCGAGAATGAAATGCTGAGGAGAGAGATCTAAACTATCTTCAAGGCTGTTTGTGCCAAGTGGAGTTTAATGATAGTGTCTTAATCCTCCAAAGAAACACCTGTGATGTTGACCTATGCGGGCAAAAGCATAGTGTTACGTTTAAAACATGGTGCAGAGAATCCCCTTCTTCACTGTCAAGGCAGAAACATGTAAGCAAAGAGGGAAATCCTTTCAAGCATACTGGTTATTCACTAAGGAACATAGAGTGGAAGGATTAATTCTAGATATAGAGGAAAGGTATGTCCCCAAATCCATCGTAATTACCGTAGTTAATTGGCAGGTCAAACACAGGACAGAGGTAGGTTGAGACTGTCTATGTCTATACTGTTTATGCAGCAAAACCTGCAATTTAGTTTTTAGTTATTGTTTAAATGAATGAATCGTTTCATGGATAACAATTTTAGTCCTGTAATTAGCAGCAGATTGTGTATACGGATATAAAAGACCTCTTGATTTCAAACTTCACTGTGAAAAGTAGGTATTTTTTGTAATGACCTCTTGTTTTGGGGGGCTCAGTTAATCATTCTCTTTTGATTTTATTCCTCATCAGTATGGGCTCTTGTTTATAAATGTCTTCAGAGATCAGTTGTTTTACATGTGAACACCTCTTAACGCTAGGAAAGGTCTGTCCTTGACCGAGTATCCTTGTTATCCTGTGTACTGCTCTGTGCCAGTCCTGCCCTGGACACACCTGGGAGGGTTTTGGGCAGCGGGCTACAGGTGTCCTGCATGGGGGGCCAGACCCACATGTGCCTCTCATGAACAACCCCAAAGAGCTCTGAAGGCAGTGGGAACAGACCTGCAACCCATCAGGTATCCTGATGGTGCTCTGACACTGACCTATTTAAGAAAAAGCAGCAGCCACTATGGAAAGGAGACGTGTAAGGAAACAGGTGAGGAGAAATGGATGGGTCATGGCTGGAAACACACTTTGGGAAGGATGTGCTCCCTGCCAGAGGAGGGACAGTTGTAGGACCACAGCTGTGGGTGACCTGCACTGGGACGGTGGGGTGGGGCACCTCCAAGGGACTGCAGTCATGCTCCACGCTGAGGGAGAGAGAAACAAGGAAGAAGCTATGAGCAGTGAAGGAAAATGAAGCAAGGAGTGGCAGAAAGAAACCATGTCGTGCACAGCCCCAGGCTTCTGCTTTGGCCCTTGCCTCGCCAAAGGCATTGGGAGGGACTGAGTGTGACAAGCGGTAAAAACAAGGGGAGGTGAGAACAGGGAAGGAGTAGGAGATGTATCGGGTTTAAGGACCCCCACCCTGGAGAAGGTGGACAGTGAGCGTTCCTTTAGGTGTTTATTTAATTGTTTATGTTTTGGTGGTTTTTCTCCCTCAATACCCAAATAGTTAAAATTTATTTAACTGTCAGTAAATCAAATGAAGTAAAATTCCCTGAGTTAGTGCTGTTTTGGCCATCCTCCCCTGCCCCCAAAAGAGAGATCATAGGGCCCAAAGAGGCTGCAAAAGGTGCCAATTATCTCTCCATAAAACTGGTATAACTAATGTCTTTACTCAGTTTTATCTGACCGTGCAATGAAGTGCTCTTTCTGGAAGTACTGCACTTGGACCCTCACCAGCCCCTTTTGTTTCACTGCAGACCCCTTGCACCCAGCCCAGCCCCTCTGACAGAACAGGGTATCTGCTCTGATTAGCTCATCAGATATTTCCTTCTCCTGCAAAGGCATGTCATCCTGTAATCCTCCCATTTTGCTACTTCTTTCTCATCTTTCACCACTTAGCTTAGTTTCTCTCACGCTTTTTACTTTCTATGTTTTTCATCCTTGGTTCTCTACCTGAAGATTTCTTCCTCTTGGTCTGCACCAGCTGTGACACTTCCATGCTCTCCTTTCTCAGCTCTACCACCAGTTTCTCTTATCTGCAGAAATAATGCTACTTTTTTGTTTTGTTTTAAATTACCTTAATTCTCGATCCTTTCATCTTCTCAGACACCCCAAATACTTCCTAGCTAAAACAGGACAGGTATGCCTCATGATGAGCCATTCCAAAGGGATACAGTGATTGCTGAATCTGTGCTTAATAATTTGCCTTGCTTCTTGCTCCTTCTTCTTTGACCTTCTTTTAATTTGTCCAGAGGAACCTCTGGGATTTCTAAAGAAATAAAGGTAGAAATCACACTCTCTCACTTTTATTACCAATCTGGGGGTTGAGTGGAAGGGTCTTAATATGTAAAATACTAGTTGACCAGTGACATCAAATGGGAAAAGGAGATGCATTGCAGGTCTGGAGAAGATTCCATTCTCTGCTTGGAGAAAATAAGCATTTTGCCCATGATTAGTTACTTGGCATGAATACATGTTTTCTTGGCTGAACTTTTGTTGCTGTGGCCAGTTCCTGGGACTCACTGAGTTGCCTCAGGCGGGGGGGGGAGAATGCATGAACCCTAACACTCTCCAAGCAGCAGAACCTGGCTCCTGTCCACCCACTAATTAACTAGTTGCATCTACAGTTTCATTATGTAACCCTTAATGGTCAGTTTTCAATGCCCTGGCAGTCCTTTCTTCTGAGAAGGAACAATAGCCTGTAAGTACTTTTTAAATGGAATTACATGATTTTCATCTGTCCTTTTTTGTTTGTTTGTTTTTTCTGATTGGACATATTCAACAATAAGATCTCGGATTTTCCCAACATGAATTATCTATACATTCTAGGGAGGGAAAAGAAAAACCCACCACAGAAATATGGCACTATTGTAATTGCAAGTAATTGTTTCACAAGTCAGTAACAACTGTAAAAGCCCCAGAACAGTATGTGCCAGTAAAGAAAATAAAGCCAGAGAAACACACAGAAAACAATAGCATCAGGGTGAGGGAAATGGGTGAAAATAGGAGCCTTCTGTGAGGCTGCTCTCATAAAGCAGCTGCTAAAAAACCTGATTAAAGACTGGGATATAAGTCTTTCTTTCCACCAAGTCAATAGGAGGTTTTTGGTGTGAAGGTCCTGAGCCGTCACCTGATGTTAATTTAAAGAGACAGGTGATTACCCACAAAGTGAAAAATAACGTGGCATTATTCCCTGAGGTATGAACTCCAATAGCAATCAGAAAAGAGAGAGAGAAAATAGGAGGCTACTGTATAATGGAGGCAGCTCAGTGCTGACAGTGGTGAAGATAAAGTGAAGTTGACAGGAGTTTAATTTTGGAGTTGGCTTCACTGATGCGGCTTGGGTAGTTCCCAGTCCCCATCTCAGCTCTCAGTCCCGTCAGTCGGTCTTGAGCCTGTCCATCCTCTCCTCTGCTTCAAGCCCCAACTTGCAATTAATACTTTAAATTAGGAAATTAATGCTTACTATGTCTTATTTCAAAATACCAAATGGGCTACAAGAACCATCGTTATTTCATGGCCTTGTTTTTTCTGTTAGCGGAAGGAGAATGACTGATTGCAGGCTGCCATTCACTTTTCTGTGTTTCTTTTCTCTGTCTCTCTTCTCTTCCACTTCTCTTTCTCCCTATATCTTCCAGTGTAAATACTTTATAAATTATGAACATTCCTGTTGTAAGAAAGCTGGTTATTGCTCATCTTCTGGGCTGGCACTGAAAAAACTTATATAAGGGAATGGATGTGAAGGAAAGAAAATCGGAGGATGAAATACTGTTAGAAAAAGAGGAAGATGCAAAGAATATGCACCTTAAAGATATTTCTTTCTCTGCTCTCCTCCGTACCTCCATTCTGTTACAAATATTCTCCCAGTTACTTCACTAACGAGTAAATTTTTCTGTGACCTACTCTGGACACAAGGGGAATTTTTTGAATGGATACTAATTATTGAAATATTTAATTAAAGACTTTTGTGTCCATATTTTAATTGAAAAAATTACTCAGGGGTTCCATGAGATTCTATCAGCTGTAGTAACCTCATACCTCATCATTAACACATATACCTAACAGTCTTCCTTTTGACAGCAAAAAAATGGCCATTCTCTTATGCATCAATTTAAGTGGAGGAAGATTATTATTCTTACCTTCAGTTCAGGATCTTTGTGTATCACCATGACTGCAGCTTTTTGCACAGATCCATAAGGTGGAGATCTCTTATAGCTTAATTCTGTAGAATTACATGCAAAGTACGTGTGAAAGAAGGGATAATATTCCACTGATTTCCTGTGTTATTGCTATGGATATGAAGTGCTAAAAGGAAGACATTCTCTTATCGTCCTGCTGACAATCACACATTTTATTGTAATTGTATTACATGGGATACATTTTATTAATTGACTAGGTCAAAAGAGGCATAAAGTGAACTCTTGCTTAAAAGGGGGCCATAAGCACAAGGGATTCTGCGGTGGCTGTTTCAAAAATTCATACAGCTAATGTATATATTCTTTCTTTTTATTTTGGAGTTGTTTAGCCTACAAGTTTCATCCAATTATATGGCTGAGTTAATGGTCTTGCATATTCTCTGCTGTCAGTCATAAAGGTGTGTTACACAAAGGCTAGTAATAATATTAAGAATTCTGGCTTTCTGCAGTTCTACACTCTTGAAAGAGTTTAGATTTCCCTCTGGCATTCCTAGTGCTTGACTTATGTTGAGAAGTGTGCAGTGAAGGCTTATTGTTATTAGCAGCTATAACTTTTGGTGCCTTGGTTTGTGTATTTGCTAGAAAATCTTTTTTAACCAATGCTGCCAAGGAGTGAATTTGAACTGTTTCAAGATCTTTTCTCCCATTATTGACAAAATTCTCATTAAGTGCATAATATTTTTATTCCTGAAGCATCTTGGTGTTGCTGGAAGCATATCGATTGATAACAGAACACCTTTAAAATACATTCAGTATTAAATAAACACCTGTTCATTAAATCGGTACCTCTATGCAGTTTGGCAGCAGATGCTGCTGGTGATAATGATACCGACTGACAGGCATGTTAGATACTGATGGACTGCACTAACAATGAATCTGGGTGCTCTAGAAGATCACATGTCAAAACAAACTCTGTATTTCTCTGTGAATCAAACCAACCCCATCTGCATGAATGACCGAAAAAATCCTTTTTGGTTTAAAACAACGTTGAGATTCAAACCATTATCTGATATCTCAACCAGACTGAATTCTTCAAGAATTCTGGCTTCTCTTGAGCCTTTTATTTTCAGATGCGTACTCTTACACTGAAGGATTTCTGGTCAAGGGAAATGAAATTTCAGAAGCACAGGTAGGAAATGGAGTTTGTTGTGATAATACTGAGCTCTTCAGATAAACTGAGACACACAGCCAAAGGCTTCTGTGAGATGTCTAGACAGACAGGTTCATACAAATGCCTAAAGAAAACTCAGAGTCAATCTTTTTTTTTTTTTCCTATGGACAGAGAAGTAGCTTGAAAGTCACAGGAAGGGTGAATAAAATTAATTTTTTTCTACCTAAGAATTAGTCATCAGTGCTAATATTGTTCTGTCCTATAATTACACTCTTCCTAAGGCACTTGCAGTGGATTTCTGTTAGGGACAGCATGTTGGGCTATGTGGACCTTTGATGTCGCCTAATGTGGCAGTGACTTGACTCTGCTGTGTCTGTCGTGGAGGGAGGAGTAAGGCACCAGGGCAAGCTGACAGAATTAAATTCCACTGAAACAGCCTCTAGTGCTGCTTTCCTTTGAAGAAGCGCTGGTCTCCTTTTGTAAGGTGTGAGAGAGCATAAGGCTGTAAAGGAATTCAGATTAAGCACTGCCTCATCCTGAGGAGTTCAAACACACCCCTTCCATCTCTAAGGGAATTTCCTCCCTAACAGGCTGGAATTAAACCTCTTCACCAAATAAATATTTAATCCGACTGTTGAGTTGCATTTGGATACATCTTCATTAGGAAGCTGTGCAGCAGAACGGGAACAGATCGGTAGAGTGAGGCAAAGGGAACCCAGTTCACGTGCCAGAGAAGCTCCAGGATGTGAACCACAGCGCGGTGAGGGAGTCAGTGGAGTGTTTCGCTTCACAGCCACAACCCTGATAAAACACCACATGCAAATCTGGATGTAGTCTACCACAATCCAGTTCTCAGCCCTGTGAGCGACGAGACTAAACATTAATAGCAGGTTGACAGCACTTATTCTCCTTTTCTCTCATACAGTACACTTTCAGCGTTTTTTACTTTGCAGTATAGCAATAGTTGAACAGAAAGAGGGGGACAGAAACATCTGTAACCAAGTGTCTAGAACAGTCACTAGAGGATGAGGATATGGGTTTGAACGACTTCAAACACAACAGTGCTGATCAGTGGAGTGCTTGTGAAGTATTGCATCGTGACCATCAACCTCTTTTAGAGTAACTGTATGGTCCCATCTCTGCTGCCAAAAATGACATTTTCGGCACAGCAACTAGATGTTTATGAATCTCAAAGGGCTGCATGACGCCCTCTCACTTCCTTCCCAAAAGAGTGTAGAATTGCAAGACACTTCAGTTTCTTCAGTGTTTTTTAATGTCTGGTTCCAATGCCCGTTAAATCCTTCCCTGTGATGCATAACTTTTCCTAAGACTACATACAGAATACATACACTCAGCATAAAAAAATAAATTGTGATTTTCACCTTACAGTTATGGAGTAAAACCTTCTTTTTGTCTTTAACAAACAGGAAACAATAGTAATAAAAACCCCAAAGTTCTGTTGAAGTCTTTCTATCATTTTTGGCATCTTAAGGTCTTCCAAGCTCTTGTATTATGCTTTCTATTTCTTTTTCAGTTTTATTAAACACTTAAATGAATTGCTAGAAAGACCTTTTCCTATAGCATGCGTAAGCAGTAACTTGCTGCCTTCACCTGTGTCTGGTGTAGCTCATCTTGGAGCTCAATGCTGACAGAAACCACACAGCTGGGACCAAGAGCCATTTCAGCTTGTGGCAGATGGAACATTACCAGTTTACACTTTCTTCACTGTCTTGAATTTTGTAGCAAGATGTTAACCTTCACCCAGTGAAGAGGTAATTCCTTCTTCTGCTACTGTTTTTGCAATGCTTATGCTGTCATTTAAAGCCTTATTTGGGGTTAAGCCTCTATAGACCCTGTTGCCTTTAGATACCGAACAAACACCTTTGAACATTTTGCCACATTTTCAGACATTTATAGACGATGGTGTTGTCTAAATTGGTAGCCGTTTCCTGACAAGGATGGTGAAAGTAAGAGCTTTAGCCAAGAACCAAAGGAATTTCTCAGCTCCTTATGTTTTTTGTGGGTTTTTTTTTTTATTGCTTTTCTGTTTGTTTGGGGTTTTTTCTTTTTTAACTCACAGCGATTTGCAGACTATTTTCTATGACATAGTTCATTAACTAGCTCTTTTAAATTATATCACTTCAGAGAAGTATAAAATATCGTTTGGATTAGTTACTTTGCTGCCAGGAAGTAGGATGGTTAAGTGCAGCCGGAGCATGTTCCCAACCTATCCGCAGGAGCAACGAGGGCTTGGTGCACACCACAGTGCTCCCTGAGCTCTGTGAGGAATGCCTCTCAACTTTTCCGAAGGCTTCCCATGGTAAGCAGCCATCTATCCCGTGTTATTGCCGACTTTTTACCTGCTGCTAATTTGTCCTTTGGGAGAGGAAGCTGTCTGGCTGACAAAACAATGCAGTCCTCTCGGTTTGATTTCAGTGGACAAATGAGCTGGCTTAAAATACTTCCCCATTATTATGTGCTTGAAATAACTCGAAGAATTTGCTTTTAATTGCTCCCTAATAATAGTTTAGTATGACCTGTGGTTGAAAATGCTTTTGTCTCAGCTTTCTCCTTAATTGCAGCATTAGCTTTTTCCTCACAGTATAACTGCACAAAACAAGAACAGATGCTGGTTTTTGCACGTGGGACAGTGGAATCCTGGATGTATGTATAGACTGGGCAACAAGAGGCTGGAGTGCAGCCCTGCAGAAAGGCATCTAGTTGCTTAAAACCTGCCCTGGCAGCCAAAAGAGCCAGCTGTACCCTGGGGTGCATTAAGTACAGTATAGCCAACCAGGCAAAAGAAACGATCGTCCCACTGTGCCTCAGCATGGGTGAGGCATCGACTGCACGACTTTGAGCAGCATGTGGCCACACAAAATAAGCAGGATATAAAAATAGAATGTGTCCAAAGATGGGCAACAAATATGGTGAAAGGAGTAGAGGGAAAGACTTACAAGGCCCTGGTGAAGACACTGGGTTTGTTCAGCTTAGAGGAGACTGTAGGGTGACCTCATTGCTGTCTACAACTCCCTCATGATGGGGAGCAGAGGTTGAGGTGCTGATCTCTCTGGTGTCTGATGATAGGACACGAGGGAATGGCTTAAAGCTGTACTGGGGTAGTTCAGATTGGATATTAGGAAAATGTTTTTTGTTGAGAAGACAGTCAAGCACTGGAACGAGCTCCCCAGGGAAGTGGCCATAGCCTCAAGCCTGTCAGTGCTCAAAAAGTGTTTGGACAATGCTCTTAGACATATGGTTTAACATTCAGATCACCCTGTGTGAAGGCAAGAGTTGGACTTGGTGATCTTCATGGGTCCCTTCCAGGCCAGGATATTCTGTGGTTTTGTCATTCTAATACAACGGTAAACTTGTTCTTTAAACCCTTCAAAAGGGGCTTCACCCTATTCTGACTATTTTTCTTACACTTTTGCTTCATTATGTATTTAAAATAGAAGTTGTAATTTAATTAAAACTTAATTAGCTGTATTTTTTTAGTCTTTCTAAAAATGATAACAGTGCTCAGGAAAATGTTTAATCCTAAATATACTCTGGCTGCTCTTAAATCCAAGGTGTTTTTCACCTTTAAAGAGACATAAATTCACAGCAAAATACAATAGTCTTAACTCATATTTACAGCCTTTTGTGTATAGGTGTATTTGTTTGTCTCTAAATAGCAGAGTTACTGTTTTCTGCAAGCTATTCTGTACAGTCTCAGGGAATATAAAAGTCTTATTTCAAGAGTACAATATCCTATGAATAGTTATAGCAGCCTCACAGACAAATAGAAACAAGTCATTTATACTAATTGCTGAGTTACCCCCCGATTTACAGAATTCTGGAAATTAAGTAAACACATACAGCAAAACCTCTGAATATGAAAATGAGAATAAAGCAATACAAAATGTACTTTTTCAACTTTAATTTATGTTTACTTACAAGAAATACCTTTGTGTTGATTACTGCTTATAGCATTTCCACATTAGCTTAATTTACAGTGAAGTTTGTCCTGGAAATTAACATAAAACTTAAATGTGCTGAAGAACAAACTAATGCAATTCAAGTCTGGGATATAAAAACCTATATAAATGTCAAGTATTTTCCAATTTATACTATTTTGCAAATTAAACCTTCTCTACCTTTTTTAGTAAGAACCTTTACATTTGTCCTATTTTTAAATCATTGTTAAAATGCTTAATTCTACTTTAGAAACAGGCTTTTGTGAAATATAAATTTTATTATACATGTAGATGTAGCCACACATCTTTAAAATTTGCCTAGTTCTATTGAAATGTTAAGCAGCTGAGAAACTGAGCCCTTGAAGTCTCTTCAAATTTGTCTATAATTAATGAAAATGTCACTGATTAGATCAGTCTAAAGCAGCCCCTGTTCCATTTCAAAAACAACTGTTTGTATAACGAAAGACAAGGAAGTGTGAAACCTAGAAGTTCGGTGGAAGGCAAATGCTGAGATTTACTAGTAGTTTATGGATAAAAGTAGAATTTACGTTACATGTCAGCATGTGAAGTCTTTTGAAGTCAACAAGTTAAATCCTTGTAGTGTCGACATCAAACTGTATTCATAAAGAAAAGATACTTATATGGAAGATTTTTAATTGGATATGAGAGGACAGAGAAAGGGAGGGAAGTGACAAGTCAGTCCTTTTTCAAACTTTAATTTAGGCAGTTCATCATGTCCAGATTCTCTTTCAAGTTGTTCTCCTAAAGCAAAAGGAAACACGACTTTATTGTATGTAATTCATGCTTGCTTGGCTAAAGCTCAATATTGTTTGTCTGCTATAGATTTTTTTTTTTTTTTATTTCTAGAGAGCCTATTTTCTTTGTCAGTTTTTCCCTCCACAGTCTCATGATTGGACTGGATTGGGGAAGACAAAAATCCTGCTGCCTTTGTGTGTCATCTCTTTCGTCTTTCTCATGGCTGTTAATAGTTTGTCTTGCTTCTGAAGATGAGATATCATTGCTGTCATTGCGATTTTACCATTCCAGACAGCTTGTTTACTCCCAGTGGGTATTTTCTAACTTATCTCTTTGAAGAAAGGTCTGTCTTTTCCCTCACATCAGTCAGAAGAGACAGTAAAGAACGGTGCATAACACCAGGCCTTGGGTTCAGCTAAGTGTCTCAGGAAAGGCAGAATTTTACCTGTTAATTTTAGCTTCATTTAGCTTCATTGCTTATCTAGTTATTTAACTACTATATTCACATTTAATTTAATTATGTTTTTCTTAAGGATGGTAATCTTTTGCCACAGCAGCATTTTAGTACTTGAGTGCTTCCACTATACCACTTACATTCAAGAGAAGAATTCCCTTGCATACAACAGAGAATTCTGAGCATAACAAATAGCTTAAAACTTCTCTATTACCGCTCAACCTCAGTGGCATTACGGTGGGAGCTAGGTCTGCATTGTATCTCTCCTGTCATAATTTTTGTTCCTTATTATTTGGATCTATATGAAGCATAACTTTTACAGTAAAATTGTGACCTCTAACTTCTCTGGCAATGCATTTTTTTTTTAAATCACTTCCATATATGTCAATCTAATTCAGAAGAAGAGTTTCTAGAAAGCCTAAAAATAGACTTCACTTTTGCTTTTCTTGGCTTTATTAGTTGAATATGATGGCATGAACATATTAAAACAGAGTATGGAATAAATGTTATTGAACTCATGGGAGACTTGTAGCTTTAGTTCATCAGTATGAAGGACTTCTCTATTGATATAAAAGTACTATGCTAAATGCTTAAGAACTGAACCAGTTTGGGAGAAAACTACTTCTACTACTTCTTGTTACAAAGTTATGGAAATAATTTATTAGAGGATTTCTCCCCTTCTGCTTGTAGTTGTGGTAACCTTCCAGAATATAAAAGAAAGTATTAATTAATGGAATAAATTGCATTTAAAGTATTGGATCACTTGAGTTCTCTCTCTCCTGTAAAGATCATGGACTCCTGTAGTTAAACCCTTGAAGCTACTAAAACAAAATGAGAGTTTCAACCAAATTCTGTTTTCCTGCAGAAGAGAAAAGTAAAGGTTTTAATCTGCTGCTCATCTGGAGACTATGCCATCTTAAAATTTTTTGCACCTTTTTGATTCTGAATTCCTGGGCCAATCCAAAATGTTAAAAAAAAGGAATTTGAAGTATCTGTTGATAAAGATTTTCTAATTAACTTTGGTTTCAGAGGAGGTGTCCAACACAACTAAGATTACTTCATACAGTTTTCCAACAAAAGGCTAACTGTGTTTCACAGATTCTGCTGCAGAGAGCCAAATGATTTCTCGTCTTCAATGACACTATTCGCCAGTTCTGTCTTTCCAGGGAAAACACTCACAATTCACACAGCTGACCCTATTCAGCTGTAGTTGCAATCACATATAATTGCTCTAAGTCGAAGAGCTCCTCAGAGGATGCTATTCAAGTGTTGCCTCTATCTGTGTTATATTTAAGTGTAGATATTACTGTTATACAGCAAGGAGGGTAACGCACGGGGCTTTGGTATGTCTCTAGAGGGTTTCAGAGTTTTACCTGAGTAAAGCAAGAACAAAAACCAGGCTACTATCAAATCCCAGTTACACTGTCATAACTACTTAATTTGGATATCTGTAGAGAAAATGGATTTCTTAGAGCATCAGTTTTCAATGGCCGCTATAGTTATTGATACCTAATTAACTATACATTTGGGAAAAATGAGTCTATTAAACAGGAACTTTGATTTTTAGTATTTTTTTATATCTTTGTGTGGGGAAAATCAAAATAAAAAGCTCTCATCTGAATTATGTTCGGTGTCATAACTTCTCAGTTTCTCCCACACACTTCTTGGAATGTTAATACGAAACCTGGATGCTCTGTGTGAATATCAACAGTTGGTTTAGAATATTTGTGTCTGATGTAATTAAGAAATTACATTTCTATCTACGTATTTGTTTAATATTGTATGTATGACTATGACTGATGTTTCAAAAGACTAGTTAATACAGTTGAATTCTGTCTCTTTCAACGATGAGCCCATCAGACTGACTTCAAATTATTTGCTTCTGATTCTGAGTCTAACATATATAGAGAGAGAAAGAGTAATGCTTATTGCTTACAGCATTGGAAGATTGTTTTACTCCTAATTCAAAACTCTGTGAGACTGAACAACTATTTGATCCTGTTACAAATGAGATTTCTACTTTTGGTTTATCTTGTAGATTAATTTGGTATTGTTAGCTACAGCAGTAAGTTTACAGGACTATAATACAACAGGGCTGATAAGACAGTTTTTTATCTCTTTTTCTCTGGCTGGACTTCTGATGGACATTAACAATCAAGCATTCTGTGTTACTCATCTGTGCTAATATTGCACAAAGGATTTTGCCACCTGTTCGATTTTTATTCACTATTTTAAATATATATTTTGAAGGGGAGCTTTTAATACTTCCAAGTTAAATGGGAAGGGCATTGTGACAGAATGTGTAGTTCAGCA